>NW_006399775.1:1904183-1905263 GCF_000299155.1 Elephantulus edwardii
AATGACTATAGATGATAGAAGGTTAATTAATGCCTTTGATTTTCAATGTTGGGTAGGATTTCTGAATCTCTCTTAGACTGCCAAAAGGATAAACAAGTCTGTCTTGGAGGAAATGTGGCCAAGGTGCTCCTTGGAAGCAAGGATGATGAAACTTCGTTTCACATACTCCAGGCATATTGTTAGAAGGAGTCAGTCCTTAGAGAGTGAGTTCTCTTGGAATTCCTTATGCTCAGAAAGGTGGAGAATCAATGTAAGAGAGAAAGACCTTTAATGAGATAGATTGGCACAGCGACTATAACCATGGTTTCAAGTATATTAGATGTGGTGCTGATGGCCCAAGAATGGTCAAGGTTCAGATTTGTTGTTCACAGAGTCACTATGAGTTGTACATGACTTGACAGCACCTAAAACCAAATAACAATAACATGTGTGTGTGTGTGTGTATGTGTGTGTGTGTGTGGGGGGGCATGGTGGTAAGAAGCTGCACTGTAATCCCCAAAATGTTTGAATACCCCATATACTCCATGGGAGAAAGATGAGCAATCCCCCTCTTGTACAATTAACTGCCTCTGAAAGTCCACCAGAGGGACAGCTATGGGTCAGTTCTGACTTGACAGTATTCAACAACTATATGTGTGTGTGTCTATATGTCAGTTTTCAGAGGCAGCAGTTAGGGATCTCTCCAGAGAACTGAAAAGTGATGGTGTCAGTGTGAGCCTGATCCAAGCTGTCTCACATAATTTGGGCATGCTGACAGGAGGGGCCAGTCTTTGGAGAAGAACATCAAGCTTGGAAGGGTGGAGGGAGGAACAGTGCAAGACAGGAAGACCCTGGATGAGATGGGCTGACTTAGTGACTAGGGTAATGCGGTAGGGGTGTGAAATTGGCTCAGGATAGGGCAGATTCAGATCATTGCACATAGGGTTACTATGAGTCACGGGCAACTCAATGACACACAACAATAACTATAATTAAATATGTATATATACACACACGCATGCATCTGGAAGCAGTAGTGGTATCTACTTTCTAAACAACATGCTTCTGAAAGTCTATGAACTTTGATAAATGTCAATAGTT
>NW_006399775.1:1906908-1912115 GCF_000299155.1 Elephantulus edwardii
CCAAGCCAAAAGTGGGTGATTTTTATCTGGGACCCTCAGGCCTGGTTTTAATTGTTTCTGCTCAAACATTCTTTTAAGTGGTATAGCACTGGTCTGTCCATTTTCTGTGCAGAGGTAACTCGTGATTGTTGTGATGATGAACACTGTGACACTGATGTGTCAAATGCGATAATGGTTACCCATGGTGGACAGTGTTTGGTGGAGCTCCCAGATTAAATCAAGCTGGGCAGCAGAAGTGGTATCCATCCACTTCTGAAATAACTTGCCTCCAAAAACTCTATGAACTTGGAGAAATGATGAAAGTCATACAAGTGTTCAGGTGTTTGGTTCATAGGATTGCTATGAGTCATCTATGACTCTATGACACTTAACAACAACAAATGTATATATTGTGATTGGCATGTGCCAACAAGTGGGAACCGATTCATAGCTTATCCCCCAACAGCTCTTTTGAGGCTATAATTGGGACAGGAGGAAATAGCCCATGTTTTCCTGTAGTGGATCTAGTTGGAAGCTCCTTACCCACTAGGCTAACAGATCGCTCACTCTCTGTCTCTCTCCACACATATTTATTAAAACTCAGGAGTCACAGGAGCAGAGTAGTTTCCTATCTAATGCTGAAATATGAGCTCCCTAGGTTGGAAGGCACTTGGAGAAAACATAGCTGGAACAATGAACTTGAGCATACTAACTATCATGAACACAGCAGAGGATTGGCAATATTTTGTTCACAGGTCATGAATGTAGACCAACTTCATAGTAACTAAAAACAATCAACAACCAAGTTGGCTTTATTCCACACTGTGTCTGTTGGCTTGAGAATCTCATCGTAGTCAAGGTTTAATTTGGAAGTGATTTCTCTCCAGTCGGATGTGTTATGATACTCAAGGCATCCAGCTCATATCAAGCGTATGCTCACCAGTAATTATATTAATCAGCTATGCAATATTTACCCATAATTAATGTGAATTTTACAATATGATAATCCAAAATTTTAATACTCTATAAAAGCTGAATGTTTTTAGCAAATATTGAGAAATAAAATGATGAATGGAGAAAGAGTAAACTTCTTAAGGGCTTAGTTTTACTGGAGTCCACAGTCAACACGCACGGAAGCCACAGTCAATAACGAAAATGATGCATTTTATTGTGCAAATATACTCCCAAGGTCCTCTTTAAAGTACTAATGGGCAAAGATAATGCTGTAATGACTAAGGTTCATACAAATCAAGCCAAGCTATCTTTATTTCTTTCACATGTGCATGACTGTCAGACAATATATAAGAAAGACTGAAGAACTGATACCTTTGAATTGCTGGTAATTAAGTATATTGGATATTCTATGGACTACCAAAATAATAAAGAAGTCCTTTTTTTTATCTGTTAGGTATGTCTTTATTACACAATTACTGGGTTATTGTTTTTGGTTTTTCTTAATCGCTCAGTAATGTGTTACAGATAATTACAGATTTCTCAGCATTGTAAAGCACTGCTACATAGTTGTAAAAAGAGCAAGGGCAGCAAGAGGACAGCCAAGTCTGACCTCTGCTAATGCCACTAGAGGAAACTGTCCCCATCAACAGCAACCACAGCACAAAACTAATTCCTATAAGGTCAGACAAGCTCCCATGTCCTCACACCACTGCCTGCTCATTCCAGCAAAAATCCTACTCCTCTGCTGAGTTCCAATCCATTGCAATAGCTATTCATACTCCTGATTGTGGGGAAGTTAACAGGTATTTAGGAGAGCTCTGAAGCAGACTCACAGGTCTTTCAACCTTTCAGCTTTAAGAAAATGTTACAAAGCTCTCTTCACCCTGTTCTTTAAGACCGCTTCCTCTCAACCCCTAGTCCTCCAGCAAGTGTAGTTGAAGGTCTTTAGCTTTGGCTCTGTGGTTTGCAGTCCTGAGGTCAGTTCTGTCTCACGTCAGGGCCCTAGTTCTCTGCTCTGGTTACTGGTGCTTTCCTGTTGGCCTCGTTCTGACTGGCTTAAGAATCTCAGGCCCCTGGTGCTCATTGCATTCCATGCTGCTGCTCATTAGTAGTGAGAGAAGTGCACCACTGTGTTACACTTTGTACAAACTTTGGGCATGTATTAGGAGGGACCAGCCCGTTAACAAGACGGTAGATTGACACATTGACTGAAACAATGAATTTAAAGCCCAGTAAAGATTATGAGGATGGCCAGGGCAGGGTTTCTGTTCTATTGAACACAGGTTTGAGAAAAGTTAGGACTAGCTTCTGAAAGAAAAGATCTTCAAGCATTTCCTAAAGAAGATAAAAGACTACAGCCTTCAGAATAGAGTATACCTCAATATCAAGAAAATAGAAGTCCTCACAACTGAATCAATGAAGAACCTCATAATAAATGAAGCAAAGACTGAACTTGTATGGGATTTAATTTTACTTGAGTTTACATCAACATTCATGAAAAAACAAAAACAAAAACAGAACAAAAAAACAGCCAAGAAACAAAATGCCATATTGCATGGGTAAACTTGCTGTAAAAGATCTCGTAAATGTTGAAAAGCAAAGGTGACATCTTGAAGACCAAGATGCACCTGACCTAAAGTATAGTGAACTCAGTCTTCTCATATGCATGTGAAAGTAGGACAATGAATAAGAAAGACCAACGAAGAACTGGCACCATTAATTGTAATGTTGGTTAATAAGTTTGAGTATGCCGTGGAGTACCAGAAGAAAGAATGAACATTTCTTGGAATAATATACTCGCAGTGTTCTTTAGAAGTAAAGAATTGGAGCCAATTTATAGCTGACCCTCCAACAGTTTGTCAAAGGCTGTAAATAACTTAGGAGTGAATGTTCATTTTTATCCTGAGCTACAGCTGGTGGATTCCAACCACTTGCCTTTGGGTTGGAGGCATAACTTGTTACCCATCAGCTCATTTAAATGATCTTGAAAATCATATATGGAAAACAGTAGAATCTTTGTCATTCTGGAACTCTGAATACTGATGCCAGCTTTTCCCTACTTTGGCCTCTACAGTTTCTGGACTTGTAAAGTACACAGTATCTTCTGTCTTTTTAAGGTTTTCCTATTTGTGGGTAAACCCTGGTAATATGTTAAACCTACATGTGATAAAGTATGCTTATACTTGCTTCTAAGGAGCTCCCTGAATTCACTTCTTCCAAGAAAGATTTGTTTGCTCTTATTCAGTCCGTAATATATTCAGTAATCTTCATCAACATCACAATTCAAAGGTATTGATTACTCTTCAGTCATCTTTATTTACTGTTCAACTTTCAAATCCATTTGAAGCAAATAAGCAGGGTATACAAGAGAGTCACTATCTGCTAAAATGGACAGGCTGCCAGCAAAGCAGTACTGTATGTATGTACAGAGCAAATCAATGGTTTGGTTTTACATATGTGTATCATTTAAGTGAATAGGAGGTATCACTGGTGGCCTCATGCTCAGGGGTTGCTCTGCTGACCCACTGGTGCTCTGTGGAAGAAAGATGGGAAATATCCTCCCACATGATTTAAAGCTATTGAGTTGGAATGGAGTTGGTTCAGACTCAAAGACACATGACAACAACAACAACATAAGATACCAAGTGGCTGTTTGGAGTAGATTATAGGACATATGATCCTGGCCTCTGGATAAATACTAGTTGTATATATAAATTAAAGAATGTTCAATAAACAGATTCCAGTGAAAGTCATAGAAAAGGATGAGATTCCCTTGAAAGGAAATATAAATCAAGAAGATAAAAGATTTCAGAATTGAGAGCTCTGAGGCACTAAAATATTTAGCAGCTGGGAAAATAAGGAGGATCTACAAAGGGCAGCTACAAATAAGCAGGCAGAGGAGTGAAATGAAAAGAGAACAAGAGTATCTGGGGAATCACAGTGGCAGAGGGAGTAATAAAGATAGGGAACGAGGAGAAGTGGAGGAGGAAGGTGGAAAGAAAAACTGAGTATAAATCTCAGGTCAGCCGATGTAATTTTCTTAAGAAGGAAATAGATGACCAAACATGTTGACAAGTCAAGTAAGTCAAGTTCTAGTTAATGGATTTTGAGATCACTGGTGACCATTACAAAAGCAGTTTTATAGATTGGTGAGGATGAAAGCTTGATTGGAGAGCACTCAAGACAGAATGAGATGAAAAGAAGTGGGAAAAAGTCAGGATGAAAGCAGTTTCAAGTTGTTCTGTGGAGGAAAGCAGGGAGCTGTAATAGTAACTAAAATGCATTTGTGACTTGGAAAGTATTTTTAATTTTTCTTTTTAAGATGACTAATGTCGCATATTTGTATACTAATGGAAATGATTCAGCACATGGAAAACCATTGATGATACAGAACCGAGAGGGGACAATTGAAAAAAATCAATTGTGTATTCGTGATAGGAAATGAGAACTATTATATAAGTAAAAATGTTGCTTTTAGCTAGATACATAAGTACTCACCTGCTGTCACAAAAAAAGTTAGCAAGTACATGGGTGCAGAAGTGGGTAGGGTGGGGATTTTTTAGTTTGGAGTGTGTGGACATACATCTCTGCTGGTTGGTATTTTCTATGTAGCAGATACAGCAAGTTTAGCTGACTTTAAGGAAGGAAGGAAGGAAGGAAAAGAAGATGAGGGGTTTGCAAGGAGAGAAGTAAAAGATACTCTAGTGCTGCTAAAAAAAAGTAAATGTTTAGAGAATTCTTGCCAGACATCATAAATGTCCACTTGAAGATAGGGCATAGATCTGAAGTTAGAGCACTATGTGCTTTTCTACAGCCTGTACAGATGCTACGGTGCAGTCATGAATCACGGAATTGGGTTTATCACTAATTGGGATTTTATCTGACAACAATGTTGGAAAGTAGTGGAAATATATTAGAGCCAAAATCGTATTGGTCTAAATTGGTAGAAGAACTGTTAAAAGCATAGTAAGAGGGAAAGAAGAAATAGTAATTTGTTAGAAGGTTTCTTGAAATTGAGTTTATAGGAAAAGTGCAATTATTGGTAATGTAAAAGCCTACCTTCTGGCCATGAAACTAAATGGCTGAGATGGGATTAAGTTCAACATAATAAGAAGTGAAAAGGTAAAGAAATGCCTTGTGTGAAGAAGAAAAAGTATATATATATAATTTCCGTTTATATTGCTTCTCTAGAAAATCCAGCCTAAGCCACATCACAGAGGAAAGAGCCAGCATTTCAACACAGCCTTTGTAGAAAATAATCCAATAGTTAACCA
>NW_006399775.1:1912215-1921723 GCF_000299155.1 Elephantulus edwardii
TATATATATAGAGAGAGAGAGAGAGAGAGGGGGTGAGAGAGAGGGGGGGAGAGAGAGAGAGAGTCAGTGTTTCAAGTACTAATATCAATCGGCAAGGAGGCAGAATCTTTGTGAAATCTATGACCAAATCCAGAAGGAGAGCAGGTGAAACAGGTGTTTTCCTGGGTTTTGGAGTTGTTTTTGCTTTTTTGTTTGTTTGTTTTAAGACCAGGATTTATAATCTAGCATGTTCTGTAATCTTCCAGGTTCATTTGGTATGAGGCATAAGTAATTATTTTGTTGTGGTGGTGGTGGTTGTGTTGTTATGTGCCATTGAGTCTCCTCATAGTGACCCTGTGTACACTGGTCTTGAACTCTGTCCTATCCTGAGCCAATCTCATCATCTCCTACAGACATAACCTCAGTTTTCCAATCACTGAGCCAATCCATCTCATCCGGGATCTTCATCTTCTGCACTGTCCCTCCACCCTGCCAAGCATGATGTCCGTCTTCAAGGACTGTCCTCCTGGCCACATACTCAAAATATGTGGGATGGAACTTTAAAATCCTTGCCTCCATGCAGACGCTTTGTTTTACCTTCTCTAAGACAGATCTGTTTATTCTCCTGGCAGTCAGTCCACAGTCGTTCAACACTCTTCCCCAGCACCACAACTCAAAAAGCATTGATCCTTTGTTTATCATCCCTAGTTCTTGTCCAACTCTCTGAACACAAGCAAGTAATTGCAAAGACCATGGCCTGGATCAAGTACATCTTAGTCTCCAAACTGGCATCACTGCTCTTCAGTACTCTGGAGCTGTCCCTGAAAACAGACATTTCCCATGAAATTCACCTTTGATTTCCTGACTTGGTGCCAAGAGTGTTAATTGTGGAACCAGGTGGGTAAGTACTATCAACTCAACTATGACTGTTCAAGATGGGTTGAGGAGAGGCTATGGCACCAAGAATAATACTAAAAATGTCAGAGGGATCCTGGTCGAAAGCAGAGAATACCAGAAGAATGTCTATTTTTTTAATTGACTATGCAAAAGACATTGACTGTGTGGATCAAAAGAAATTATAGACAATGGACACCCATATTTATTGCTGCTTTGTTCACAATAGCAAAGAGTTGGAAACAACCCAAGTACCCATTAACAAACAAATGGATAGAAAAAATGTGGTATATTCACACAATGGAATACTGTGCTGCCTTGAAAAACAAGGAACTCATTAAATATTATACAAAATGGATGACCCTGGAGCACATTATGCTGAGTGAAATATTTCAGTCACAAAAGGACAAATACTGCATAATGCCACTATTGTAATGGGACTGACATCGGGGTTGGGGGGAAATTAAAAAAAAGAGGGATAAATAATTTATACTGCATTGAAACAGATGAGGGAGAGAACTATTTAAAAGGAATATATGATTAATATGATTAGGTACTATTTTTATGACAAGACTCCAGAATAGGAAGCTGCATAGTAAAGTGGACTTAAAGGGGGGTGGTGGCTGGGAAGGATTGTATATCAACGAAAAAAACTGAGAGGAGGGGTGGGTAGGGAGGAAAGTGTGCAACAATGTATGAATGGAAATCCAAAGTCTCTGTAAACTCATTAAAACTTAAAAATAAATACATAATTAAAGTTTCAAACCACACACACACAGAAGAGTGAAATTATAGACTACCTTGAGAAGAATAGGAATCACAACACATAATTGTGTTAATGCAAAATCTCTACCTAGATCAAGAAGCTGTTGTCTGAAAGGAGCAAGGTTCAAAATAAGTAAGGATGTGCATCAGGGATGTATCCTTTCTCCATACTTATCAATCTGTATGTGGAACAAAAATCTGTAAAGCCGGACTCTGTAAAAAAGAATGTGGCATCAGGATCAGAGAAAGACTTACCAACAACTGCAATATGCAGATGGTACAGCCTTGCTTGTTGAACGTGAGTATGATCTGAAACACTTGCTAAAAAAGATCAAAGACTACAGGCTTCAATATTGATTACACCTCAATATCAATAAAACAAAAGTCCTTACCACTGGGCCAATAGACAACATAATGAAAGATGGAGAAAGAATTGAGTCTGCCAATTATTTCACCTTTCTTCAATTACAATGAACACTTTTGGTGCCAGCAGTCAGGAGATCAGAAGACATATTGCTTTCAGAAAGTCCACTGTCAGGGATCTCTCCAAAATAATGAAGAGCAATAATGCCAGTCTGAAGACTAAGGTGTACCTGATCCAGGCCATGATCTTTTCAACTACTTGCTATACTTTGATAGCTGGAAAATGAATAAGGATGACAGAAGAAGAATTGATGCTTTTAATTGTGGTTTTGAAGAAGAAAAGTACTGAGTACCCATGGACTGCCAAAAGAACAGATTGTAAATAAATCAGTATAAAATTTAAAAAATAAACCACAGAAAACCACAAAGGTAATAAATTATTGAACCTGGTGTTTAATCTTAAAAAAAAAAGAACAAACAGATAATATGTTGGAAATGGTACAATCAGAGTGTTCTTTGGAAACAAGGATATAAAGCTTCATCTCTCCTACTTTCGACATGTTCCTTAGGACAGATGGTTCCTTGCAAAGCAACATCATGTTTGGAAAGGTGGAGGGTCAGTGAAAGAGCGAAAGGCCCTCAATGAGGTGAATTGACACAGTGACTGCACCAATGATCTCAAGTGTATCATCAGAAAAGATGAAGATAGGACAAGGCAGGATAGAGTTGTTGTTTAGAGTCATTATGAGTTGTACTTGACTCAATGGCACCTAACAACAACAACAGCAACACAAAGTTCTGGTGACCTAATGGTAATGCACTGCAATCTCCTACATATGAGGTTCAAGTCCACTAAATGCTCTGCGGGAAAAGGGTAGACAATCTCCTCCTTTGCTATTTACTGCCTCTGAAAACCCGCAGGAGGGTCAGTTGTCAGTCAGTTCCAACTCAATGGCACACAACATCAACATGGTGACCATAGAGACAACAGATCAAAACTTTGCCCTATTCTGTGCCATCCTTATGATCTTCCATAGGAGAATAAGCAGCCAAAACATAACTGAGCTCACAGAAAGTGATATCTTTTTGTTTGGAGACACCAGCAAGCCTCTGCTCTATTCCCTGCTCTAGTCCAAATATAGAAAGACTTCCTCTGTTTTTAGAATGTAACCTCAAGTGCAAGTCATATATTTATTCAATTTACCACGCTTGAAATTTAGCAAAGAATTGGAATATAGTATTCAATATTTACTAAATAAAATTCTCTCTACTTTCTAAATAGAGTCCACTAATACAAAAAATGAAAACCCTCTGAGGAAGAAAGAACAGTTAGAAATGTAAACTTTCAGGAATTAATGTATTTTGTTATAAAATGGATTTCCAAATTGAGATATGGCTTAACCTAATTGAAGTGAATAAACTAATGAAACACTGAAAAGTGATATTGATTCTCAAATGAAATATTATTTACCCTCAATTGACAAAGACTTTAGGAGACAGTAGCACTTTGAAATACTTCTGTAATTAATTGAGAGCTAACTTTCTTCATAAGAGAAAATTAATGATAGCTCTAATTATTAATTAGATAAACCTCTGTTGTTGTTTTTTAAATTTACAAGGGTCCCTTAGATTTTCTTAAGTTGTTCAGTGGATGACCTAGGACTCAATTTGGAATGCATACAACAATTTAATTACATAACCACATATTTTCATTTGCCATTCTTCTCGAGATTATTTTTCCTCTTATTCACATAAATATTTAACCATAGCATCAAATATTGAGTATACATTTTTTTTTGCTTAGGGATACAACAATCATACAAGCTTTAACTCTGTTTATAATTGCATAACCTGCATTAGAAGCCACTAAAAATGTTAATGCTCCAGATAATAATACTATTTATTTTTATTACAATTTCCTGAAAGCTTCTAGAATGTTTTCCAGCAAAAATTCAAATTATTGAAGTGTGCCCAACAAATGTCTATTTTCTACATTCCTGAAAAATATCTCTAGAGCATAAAAATCCAAATATTTGAGTAAGAATCTGGCATCTCCAGGGAAGATATAGTTTTTTGTTGCTCTGCCCTTTATTAATATATTTTAAGAAGCCAAAAAGAATAATGATGGCTAAATTCAGGAATTAACTATAGCAACATTGCAGGTTCAGTTGCAGTCCATTGCAATGAGGTAAATATCACAGAAAGTGAGTCACATGTCTTTGTTTCTCAGTGAGCAGGAAGGCTATGTTTACACTCTACTGTAGTCAATAAGTCTTGATAAGCAATAACATTAAGCAAGTGTTTGAAATGGATTCTGTAAGGATTTCTGAAGTGTGACATAGAGATATCAAGTGAGTACATGCTATTAGAAAAATGGCACAGATGGACTTGCTCAACACAGGGTTGCTATAACCTACCTTTGTTTTGTTTGTTTTAATATGATATATCTGCAATCATAATACAATGAGGTATGCCTGAAATAGAAACTTCTATTTTTTTTTTTATTTTCTTGAAAGTTTACAGAGACTTTGGGTTTCCATTCATTCATTGTTGTACTTTTCTCCCTGCCCATCCCTCCCTCCCCCATTTGCTTTTCTTTTTGAAAAGTAAAATAAAATATCTTTCATCGTTATTCAATTCCTTCCCCCCATGTTCACTCCACTATGCTAATTTAGTTCTGGATTCCTGTCATAATAATAATAATAATATCTATTTTAAGGATTCCATTTCAGTGTACTTCAAATGTATCACTCACACATTGTTGTCAAGTCAGGATCAACTAACAGCTGTTCCAGTGGGTGCTCAGAGGCTATACATTGCATGGGGAAGAGTCCAGTCTTTCTCTCGTGAGGGAGTGGCAGACTTGAGCCACCTGCCTTTGAGTTGGCAGTACAACTCCTTACCCACTAGGACACCAGAGTTCCCTGGGCAAGGTACACCCCTCAAAAACCAAACAACAACAAACACAATACAACCAAAAACAAATTAAAAACCATACAAAGTTACCCTACACACAACACAGCTCTATAACCAGGACTGACAATACAATTTGCAAGAAGCTCTGGATCTCAGTCTATAGAGCTGATCTGTTAGCCCCAAAGACCGGGAATCTGTAGTGGTTTGAATCCACCAGCAGCTCCATGGCAGAAAAATGAGCAATCTCCTTTGGTGGCAATTTACAAAATGTGAAACTCAGTGGAGGGTCATTATGTTTTGGAACCAACTTAACAACAGTGTATTTGTTGAGTTTTAATTTAAAATAAAAATACAAAGCCCCTAATAATTATTATTAATGATTTCAAGAAGGCAACCATTAAAATAAAAATGGAGCCTTTGTCAGTGCAGGATGTTTGCACTGGCACAGTTATATAATGCTATTTGTGAGTCCAAGCCTAACAATGGCTTATGGTCAGGGCTGCAGCAAAAAGTACAGCAGAACAAAACATCACCACAAAGGTAAAAATTTCACCTCTTTTAGGAAGCTCTGGTGGTCTAGTGGCAAGAAGTTGCACTGCAACCCCAAAAGGACATGGTTCGAATCCAACAGCTGCTCTGCAGGAGAAAAATGGTTACTTGCCTCTCGTATGATCTAACTGTCTCTGAAAACCTGCTAGAGGGTTCGCTATGGGTCAGTTCTGACTCGATGGTTCACAACAATGACAACAACGTGGGTAGTTTTCATGAAAAATAATCAAGCCTGAGTAACTAAAGATTCTCAGAAGTAAATTTGTTCTAAGTCTACTAACTGAAAAACAATAAAAAATTATTATTAGTGTTAACCAGTGTTTCAAAATCAATGAAAGATGGCTTTCAAAAAAGGCCTAAGTCAGTTTATATAGTAATTCATTCAATGACTGTTCTGTTGCGGTGTACTTATAGCCAGGGAAATATTTGATTTTATTTCAAGTAAGAGCATACCACTGAGGGTCCTCCTAGTGTGCAAAGTATTATTTTTTCTGCATGCATAATGTAACCAGTTTCCCGTGAAAAACTTTGTTTTGTATAATACATGTATACTAGAGCTACCTGTAAATTCATTCATTTAAATTCATTTTTTTTTCTTTCTGCTTTCTATGTCTTTCACTGATAAATTTACTCTGCCTAAAGCTACTACATTGGAAATCATTGCATTTTATTGCGCATGCTACCTCATTTTGTGGTTACCAGAATTTACTGAAATCCAATTGTTTTTGCTAAGAGACATCATGGGCTAGCATATTTCTTATGTTTGCAGACAGTTATTTCCAAGTGTTCAGAGGTTTAAATTTTTTTTCTGGAGTTAATAGAAATTTGTTGTACATCTTGATTGTCCTCTTGACTTCAAAATACATTAAAATGGTCTTATTTGGAAAACACTCAATACGCCTGTCAACAAACGTTCTTTAAAACAATTTCAATTTGTATGAATTTTTAAAAAAACTTGTTGTTGTTGTTGTTATGTGCCGTCGAGTCGTTTCCGACTCATAGCGACCCTATGCACAACAGCCCTAAACCCTGCTCTATCCTGAGCCAACCACACCGCCTCTGACACACCCATCCCAATTACCCCAGTCACCGAATCAATCCATCTCATAGAGGGTCTTCCCCTCCTGCGCTGTCCCTCCACCCTCCCAAGCATGATGTCCCTCTCCAAGGACCCGTCCCTCCTGGCAACATGACCAAAGTATGTCAGACGAAGCCCCAGAATCCTTGCCTCCAAGGAGTAGCTTGGTTTAATCCTCTCCAAGATGAATCTTTGTTTTCCTGGCAGTCTATATCCTTTTAATTTAAGGAAGATCCTTATTTAACACACACAGGAGCCACACAGTATAGGGAGGAGTTCAGATCCATTGTTTATGAGCAGGAGTGAACTCATAGGCATATAACAACATAAGGCCATTGAGGTTAAGAAAGCATTAATTCTTAGATACCTCACTGTGATTATTTATAATTAACATGCCATGGCCCTAGCGTCTGTTATGTTACACTTGTACTGAATTTGTATCATACCGATGTAAATGGTGTTTCTAGGTCACATTGGTGGCCTAGTGGTACGGAACTGTGCTGTTAATCTGAAGGCATCCACCAGCGGCTCTACTGAAGAAAGATGGGAAATCTCCTGTGTGACTTAATGTCTCAGAAAACTCGCTGCAGATTGCGCCATGGCTTGATTCTGAATTGTCAGTACTCAACAATAACAAGAATAATGAGCCTTACAGACAATTAGATCTTTTAAATATTCTTTATTTTCCTGTACTAGATTAATATCTATTGTCTCTGACACACCTAACCTCATTACCCCAGACACTGCATCAATCCATCTCATCAAGGGTCTTCCTCTCTTACCCTGTGGGTCAAACTGGACTGAACCACAGTGGGTTTGTTTGCTCACCCTTTTGTAATTCTGTATTATTTATTTTTTTAATTGTGTGTTTTGAAAATGAAATATTATTAACACCATTGGTATCAGTAACGAAGAGATTGGGAATGTTTAGCATTGGGAAAGTCTGCTTTAGGGGACCTCTCCAATGTCCTTAGGAACAACAATGTCTTTAAAGACTAAGGTTTGCCTGGTTCAGGTCATAGTCTTTCCAATCACCTGCTATGTGCATGAGAGCTGGCCAATGAAGAAGGAAAACAGAAGAAGAATCTATGCCTTAAGTTGTGGTGCTGGAAGAGAGAGCTGAATACCATGTGAACTGTAAAAACAACAAATAGATCTTGGAGAAAGTGTTCCTTGGCTGCAAGGATTAGGAAGATTCAAATTTGGTCATGTTGCTAGGAGAGGCTATTCCTTGGAGAGGGACATCACGCTTGAAAAGGGGGATTAAAACCACATGCATTCAGGATTGCAGCACAGCTTTTTTGCCATTAGGCCACATGCAAGCTTCAATTTCTAGCTAATAATCAATATTCCTATATTCAGAATTGTCTTCTGCTTGACTTAATTAAGGCTCTTCTGTCATCCTTTTGCAAAAGGCCCCTGAGATATAATATACTCCAGCAAAAAGACTGGCAATTAAAATTCACAAAAGAACGATGGGTGGTATTTCTCCTGCAAATGTTTACTTCCTTGATAACTCAGTTGAGAGTTACTCACTGTCGGTCAAACTGGACTGAACCACAGTGGGTTTGTTTGCTCACCCTTTTGTAATTCTTTATTATTTATTTTTTAATATTGTGTTTTGAAAATGAAATATTATTGGTGGAAGAATGGATAGCTTGTGTGAGCAGAGGAGATACACTAAGTATGACCTTCTCTTGTCACCTTATTTGCATCTCTCTTTAGCTCTTTATATTATCTATCTATCTATCTATCTATCTATCTATCTATCTATCTATCTATTCATCTGTGCTTTCAAGCTGGGTCTGACTCCTGGCTGATCCTCCACTGGGTTTCCTAGGCTGCAGATCATATGAGAGGAGACTTCTAAGCTTTCTCCCATGGAATGGCTGATGGATTTGAATGCCCAGAGAAACATGACCTTTAAGTTATAAGCACAATTCTCTATGGGTTATACCACTAGAGGTGCATTGATTATGTCCTGTGACACGATGAACAAATGTCAAGCACATAATGGTAAAATTCTTATGAGCCTACTATGCATAAAAGTTTAACAAGAATGAAAAAAAAATGGTATCAGTTGGGCACACATGCTTTGTGTATCATGTGCACTTCTCATTTCTGAGGTCACATTTGCTCTTCAAACCAAACCTTGCTTCAAATGTAGGAGTGAAAACCCCCAGTGCCATTCTATGGAAAACAGCCAATAAAGCCTAGCAAAGTCTTTCTTACACCTCTTAGTTCCCTGTATTAGCCAATCACTTAAAGATACTATTCAGAGTCCCTAGGAAGTACAGGTAACATGCTCAGCTGCTAACAAAAAGGTAGGACATCTGAGTCTGCCCAGAGGAATCTTGAAAGAAGCCTAGTGGTCAGTTACTAAGAAAACAGCCACTGAAACCCTACAGAGACATACAGGGTCATGATGGGTTGGAGCCCACCGGGGGCAGTGGATACACTGAAAATAATGGCACAGAAGGAAGGGACAACAAACACAGGACAAACCTTCAGGTTGTTTCTTTTTCTTTCCTTACTCATTAGATCATGTAACTAGAATGTATACTTATGAAGAGATGAAAATAAAATAGTTGTATTAATTTTATGCAGCATTTCATAGTTCTGGTAACAATAAAATGCATACTTATTTTGAAGTGATGAAATGGTGTCATTCCAATGATTCCACATAAGTGTTAAGTGCTTGTATTGTAATTTAAAACTGCCACTGCACAATATAAAGAAGAGCCGTGTAATGCCTATTAATTTAAACTTTCACTTTTTCTTCACTTAACATGGTACAAAATAGCAAATTACTCAAAATGGTTGACTCTGGAGAACATTATGCTGAGTGAAATGTCCCAGTCACAAAGGGACAAATATTGCATGGTGCCACTGTTGTAGAATGGGACTGTCCTTGGGGTTGGGGAGAGACTGAGTAAGATGGGCTCAATAATGTATGCTGCTCTG
>NW_006399775.1:1922453-1940396 GCF_000299155.1 Elephantulus edwardii
AAGAAGAACGAACTGGGGATGAGGGTGGAGAAAACAGTGCAACAATGAATGAATGAAAACCTGAAATCTCTGTAAATGTTCATTAAAACTAATAAAATTTAATTAAAAAAAATAATGACAAGTTAAGAGACTGTGGAAAAAAAGAAAAAAGGTTTGTATTTTAGCATATTTAATAGAATGCTATCTCTTCTGCTTATTGAAAAAGAAGTCTCTCATATTTTCATTTTGCACTGTTATGAACAATTTATGCAACTGCTCTAAGATGCAATAGCTTATATTCTCCCAGGTCTTACAGTTTAACAGAAGACAAAGCTTATGTTTATGATGAAAACCATGTACCTGACCCAAGCCATGGTAATTTTCAATGGTTCATGTGCATATGAAAGTTGAACAGAGAATAAGGAAGACTGAAGGAAAATTGACAGGTTTCAGCTGTGGTGTTGGCAAGGAGTACTGAATATGCAAAAGCTTGCCAAAAGACAAACATATCTGTCTTCCAAGAAGTGTAGCCAGGGTGCCTCTTCTGGGAGAGGACAGCTAGACTGAACAGGACCGACCAAAAACAGCAAATTATTACACAATGGTCGTATTAGGGTCCTGTGATAGAATGCACTCGGGAAGCTAACACTATTGGTGGGATCTGGGACTCTAGAAGGATATTCAAATGGGCCCTGCACAGTAATACAATAGGTTGTCTTTCTAAGGGAAACAGGTGTGAGTGGTCATTTCTCTTTAGCAAACTGTACCAAATATGGTTGTTACAAACTCTCTAGACAATATCTATACAGAGGCATAATTAGTCACATATATAAGCTTTTACTTTTGTTTCTATTGTTTGTTGTTGTTGTGTTCCCTTGAATGGGAGCTGACTCATCATATTCCACAGGAAGGGAGGAGATTGCCCATCCTTTCCCCCTGGAGCAGCTGGTAGATTTGAACCACATGCCTTTGGCATATTACCTTGTAACGTTTGTATTTATACAGTTGGACAAATAGACTTTGCTGAATGAACTTCAAAAAGAATAGACAAATCTATTGTGAAGGAAGTGCAACCAGAGTCCACCTTAAAGGCAAGGACAGAAAAAATTCACCTCAGGCGTGGACATGTTGCCAGGAGGGGTTAGACCTTGAAAAAATACCTCATGCTGGCAAAGGTAGAGGCAGGTCGGTGAAAGAGAGGAAGACAGTCTTCCCCGTCTTCTCTGAGATGGATCGGCCCAATGACTGCAACAATGGACCCAAGCGTGTCAGAGATCATGCCGCTGGAGTAGGAAAGGGCTAGGTCCAGATCTGCTGTTCACAGGGCTGCTTGTTCACAGTTGTTGTCAGTTTTATGGCACCTAACAACAACAATGCTAATACTTTATATCTAAAATAAAGAAAGAGTTACTACATTTTGGTTGAGTTTGCTACATGAACAATTTTGTAAGAAAACAGAGTATCCAAACACCTAAAATCTTGAAACCTCAGGAAAAAAATTAAAAGTTCAGTTAAATCCTAGCTCCCAAATTTACAAAAGTAGCATGGCAATAGGTTGGTAGTGCCTGATCAAAGCACCAGCATTGACAGAAGTTAGAAGATATCGACCTTCACGTAGAAGGTAGAACACACTGTCTCAATTAATAAATAAAAGGTATGTGAAACCCTCTGGTCTCTTCCACCTGAGGTTCTGAAATATCTACTTCATTGCAATTTCAAACATAGAAATGTAGTCTAGCTTGAAGAAAAAAAGTACACCTCTAAAATACTGATACTGAGTGAGAAGTAGAGAGAAAGTCTCCCTGAGGTTGTGAGTTATTTAGATATGAAAGATAAGCAGGTATGTGTTAGATGATATAAAAAATCAGATTTCCTGAAAAAATAAAATAAAAATGAAAGGCCTAAATCAAGAGAAAAATCTCTTGAAGAACACAATGTTGATTAGCACGGTTAAAGTCATTTGTTAATCTCTAATTCCTATTCTGAGTCTAAGACTTCAATCAGTTCTGGGTCTCAGCAGAAATGTACAATTCTGAATCATTGGCTTTGTTGATTGTTCTCTTCTGTCCCTATTCTTTGGAGAAATGCAATAAATTACCTCATTATTTCACTGGAATATAAAAACGGGCTTTAAAAAATATAATTTCCACCTCTTTGTTCAAGGATGGAGGAATGCTGAGTTTTTCCCTTTTAATTCTCCAGTTTCACTCTGCATAGTGTTATAGTGTCAGAGTTATAATGTCAAAGGTCAGGGACTTTTCCACATTACCGAGAAGCAATGATGTCAGGTTTCGGACTAAGGAGCACCTGATTCAGGCCATGGTCTGTTCAGACACATGTTATGCATCTGAGAGCTAGAAGAAAGATGGATGCTTTTGTGCTATAGTGTTGGTGAAGAGTACTGAAAATACATACCATAGACTGCTGAAAGAACAAATAGATATGTTTAGAAGACTGCACAGCCTGAGGGCTCCTTGGAGGCAAAGAAGACATAGCTTTGTGTCATACACTTCGGGCATGTTGTCAGGAGAGCTTATTCCTTAGATAGGGCTATTGCAACTGGAAAGCTGGAGAGACAGTGAAAGAGAGGAAGACCCTC
This sequence comes from Elephantulus edwardii, assembly GCF_000299155.1. Taxonomy (NCBI): domain Eukaryota; kingdom Metazoa; phylum Chordata; class Mammalia; order Macroscelidea; family Macroscelididae; genus Elephantulus; species Elephantulus edwardii. Next base: position 1,925,032 of record NW_006399775.1, read on the forward strand.
AAGTAGGTGGATTGACACAGTTACAGCACTAGGCTCAAGCATGTCAGAGATTGTGAGAATGGCGTTGGATGGTGAGGGTTCACATCTGTTCTTGCAGGGTCACTATTAGTTGGCCTTGATTAATCGCACCTAAAAAGAGCAACAATCTCTTTGTTCACTAGTTGTTGCACACTGAACTATGTTTTCCAATGTATGTGTTGTAAATTCTAGGCCCTTAGCTTCTGTTTACAGTTTCATTACAAATGTGCTATCTTAGTTATCTTAATGAGATTGCTGTGTCCAGTGCCATCGAATCTTCTCCAACTCATAGCTGCCCTAAACATAATGGAAGGAATCCACTGCCCAGTCCTGTGCCATCCTCACAAACTTCCTGAAGGACTCCTTTCACTCCACCAAGCACTACGTCTAGGGACTGAACTCTCCTAACACTATGTACAAACAAGGTGAGAAAAAGGGTCACCAACCTCACTTTTGAGGACCATTCCAGTTGCATTTCTCCAAGACATATTTGTTTGTTCTTATGGCTGAGTATGATATATTCAATATTCTTCTTCAGTACTATAATTAAAAAATACTTGCTTTCCTTCTTACTCACTTTTTTGCCCCACAGAAGAGATAGAGTAATTACAAGGTGTATTTTGAGTCAATCTTTATTGAGTTACTAAAAGATGAATTGCATTGAGAAAATTTGCTGTCAGAGACCTCTGCAGAATACCGAAGAGCAACAATGTCAGTCTGGAGACTAAGGTGTGTCTGACCCAGGATTTAGTCTTTGCAATTACTTGCTATGCATCTGAAAGCTGGACAGTGACTAGGGATGATAGAAGGAGAATTGATGTCTTTGAGCTGTGGTGCTGGAGAAGAGTATTAAATATACCATGGACTTGCTAGGAGAACAAAGAGATTCATCCTAGAGAGGGTGAAACCAGGCTGCTCGTTGGAGTCAAAGATTCTGAAGCTTTGTCTGACATACTTTGAACATGTTTCAAGGCAGGGCCAGTCTTTAGAGAGGGTTTTCATGCTTGGGAGGGTGGAGGGACAGCACAAGAGAGGAAGACGCTTGAAGAGATGACTGTGACTGATTCAGTGACTGGAGAAATTGGGGAAGGTGTGTCAGAAAGAATAAGATTGACACAGGATAGAGCAGGGTTTAGGGCTGTTGTACACAGGGTTGCTATGAGTTGCAGGCGACCGGACAGCACATAACAACAACAACAAAGAAGTTAAACAAGTTAGAGAGAAAGGACAGATGGGTGACAAGAAATACTAAACTATGTAAAGATTGACAAGAAAATGAGACTCTCCCAAAAGCCAACCAAGATAGAAAGTTTTACCTGAGATCTAACACCCTGAATATGGACTCCAGCCTAATAAGTTATGAGAAAATATATTTGTTTTTTAGTTTTTAGTATTTATTATAGCAACCCTAGGCAGTTATGATTCTAATGTTTTGGGATAGACTAGAAAAGATAAATCAAACTTCCCAGGGTATCTTGTATATATTACATTCTCAATAATTAAGAGGATTGATAAATTGATGAAAGGACACAGTTTAGGAAGCTATAACAAATCCAAATCAAGTAGAAATTTTTACATAACAACACTTTATTTTCTCTGTATCATAAAATCTGCAAATGGCTTTATGGTAAATGGATATGACCTTATGCTTCATAAAATCTATATTTTGTATTGATATTATACATATTATATCAAAACTATCTGCTTGTTCTATACACAAAACTATATTGATATTATAGAATAATTATAAACAACACTGTAGGAAAGAAATCACACTCAACTTTAAAAGGGCAACTGTAACAGCAGTCAACAATTTCTTACTGCATTGTAAAGTCAAAGTCAAGGCTAAATTTAAAGACAGTACAAAAGAGATCAGAGATACACAAATGGTACTGTCTGGGACAAAATTATCTGTAGTTCAAATAAAACTATATTGCTATTGAATTACAAACATCGATCGGTTGTTATTGGACACAGAACAATGGCTTGTCCTAATTTATGAAAGGTTAAATAATGCTCAAAATCTGTAGAACTGCAAACAGTGTACTTTTCAGAACAGAGAGACAGCACTAATATTCTGTCTTTCTAAATTAACACTTCACTTTCAACTAGTCAAAGCAGCCGAAAGAACAGATATAACTTTTCAGCTTTGCTTATGGAGAACAAATTCATTTGTGTGAAAACTGCTCATGAAATAGTCCTATGAAATAACCACCATGCAGTTTGGGAAGAGGCAGGGCATGGAAACTAAACAAGTAATCAAGCAAATTGACCCATAAAATGATTTTCTTTCAGTAGTAAATAGCTTAGTCAATCCATCTGTTGAAGTGGTATAATAATAAAATTTAAATATGACAATTTTGTAAAAAATTTTAAATTTTCTTTTGGTTTGCTTTTTTAACAAAATATTCAAGAAAAAGCTGTCCTATGATTCATATACAGTAATGTAATCATTTGAGTGGGAGTGGTACACTGTTTCAACTGGCAAATTTTTAATTATTCTAGTATGGCACTATTGTTACTGTTGCATGCCATCAAGTCAGAACCGACCCATAGTTGATACTCCAGCAAATTTTCAGAAGATGTAAGTGTATGGGAGGAGATTGCCCATCCTTCCCCCCATGGAACATTTGCTAAAGATTTTAGAATACCTTGGTAACATCAATCTCCTTTTATGATACTGCCCCACAGGAACTACCCTGCCCGTGCATAACTTATTAAGGTAGCCTTTTATCGTGCATAAAACTGTATCATGCTCTTGTTAGGTGCTGTCAAGTTGACTACAACTCATAGGGACATTACGAACAATAGACCAAAACTTGATTCTATGTCATCCTACTGATCTCGTCCATTCTCAATTAATCTTGTGGATGACCTCCCTGTCTTTTGTTGACCCTCTACTTTTCCTAGCACAACGCCTTTTACCAAGGACTGGCATCTTCTGACAAGCGCTTTCAGTGCGCATGGCAAAGTTTCACCATCCTTGCCTCTTGGGTGTGCCCTGGTTGCACTTTTTTCAAGACAGATTTGTTTGTCATTTTAGCAAGCCATGCAATATTCATTACCCTTCACCAATACCATCATTCCAAGTTTTTGGTTCATCTTTGGTTCTTCTCATTCATCGTCCAACTTTAAGATGCATGAGAAGCAACTGAAAAATGTTCTGGTTTGGATCATGTGCACCTTACACTTGACACTGACATCAACACTCCTAGAACTTTATGAGGTTTTTTTCACAGCAGATTTTTCCAATGCAACTTGCCTTTTGATTTCTTGACTGCTACTGCTATGGGTATTGATGTAGATCCAAGTAAATGGAAATCACTGACAACTTCCATCTTTTCTTCAGCTACCATGCTGTTGCCTATTGGGACAGAGGTGAGGATTTAATTTACTTGATGTTGAGATGTAATCCATATTGAAGACTCTAGTCTGTGATCTTCAAATAGTGCTTCAAGCCTTTCCCACTTTCTGCAAGTAAAGTTCTCTCCCCTGCATAATGAACCTTATTCTGCTCCTAATGCCACATTCTCCTTCATATAATCTAATTTCTCAAATTGCTTACTCAGTATTTCTATCTAATACGTTGCTGTTGTGTACCATAGAGTCGGAATTGATCTGTAGGTGACCTTCAGTGGGTTTTCAGAGGCAATAAATCACATTGGAGGAAATTGCACATTCTCCTGTGGAGTAGCTGGTGGCCTTGAACTGCACGCCTTCAGGATTGCAGTGTAGATTCTTGCCATTTAGTAAGTATGAAGGGGAAAAAACAATCCTGACACACACCCTTTTCTGATACCAAGGTATGCAGTGCCTCTTTGTTCTGCAGAAAGGACTGCTGCTTTGTCCACATGCAGGTTTCTCATGAGAACAATTAAGTCTTCTGGAATTCAAATCCCCAATGTTATCCATATTTATTATAATCCACCCAGGTAAGTGGCCTAGTGTGTTAAATTATAGTTATTAAAAACATTGGGTTTTTTTGTTTGTTTGTTTTTACTTTTAAATTTCATTTAACCACTTCAACACTGCAGGAACTGTTCTGTTGTAAAGCAGGCAGAGATGAATTGTTGCTTTTGTTTTTAAGACCTCTACTTTCAAGAAAAAGAAACTTTATCAAAGTTGGAGAAAAGATAAAAGCTATCCAAGTGTTTAGGTCTTTTGTTCATAGGGTCGCTATGAGTCGTCTATGACTCAATGGCACCTAACAACAACTTTCAAGCAATTCATAGTCCAAAATTAAGACAAACATGTAAAATAATGGTAATGATAAAAACTGGACACTGTGATGAAAGAAATAATACAAATAAATATGGGAAATTTATAAAGGAGGTAATTTTTCAAAATATTAGAGAAAGTACGGCCTGATTCATATTTTCAGTGAAGAAAAGAATTATTCCAGGGCAGAAAATGTGGTAAAAATAATTTTAGGCTGGAAGAATATTCTGTGCTAAGCCATCAAAGCTGTGTTTTTTACTTTATTCCTATGGGCTCTCTCCTTACTAATATATTTCCTGATTTACCTTAGATTCATGCATTGATGATGGGCTTTCTAATTGTGGAGTGTTAAAATTTTTAAGTATACCTGGTTTTCTCACTGAAATTACATTATAATTCACTGCTCTTTAGTTAATTTTGGCCCATAGTGATCTTGTAGGGCAGAGTAGAACTGCCTTTCAGAGTTTCCAGTGTTGTGATCTTAAGGAAAGTGCACTGTCATATATTTCTCTTGTAGAGCAAATGGTGGGTTCAAATTTTGACCTTAATGTTAATAGATGAAAACTTAACCACTGTACCAGATGGGCTTCTTAACATTTTAGTTTAACGAATAGTAAAAATTCTAATCCTTTGTTACTTATTTTTTTTTAAAAAAAAGGGAAAAACAAAAGAACACCAAACAGCACAATGCTGTTCTAACTCAGTTACCTTCCAAGTTTTCTGAGGCTATGAATCTTTACAGCAGAAGACTATAACAGCTTTCTTCCTGAGAGTGACTGGTGGGTTTGAACCTCCAATCTTTCAGTTAGTAGTCAAGTATCAGATATACTATATCACCAGGGATTCTTTCTGTGATGTTAGGGAGCCTCTCAAGGAGATGGTCACCGGAACAATTGTTTAAATGCAGTAGAGATTGTAAGGATTGTGTAATATCAGGCAGGGCTACTTTAATGTATACTAGAGTTGCTATACCTAACAATAACAAAATATTTAATGATTAGTTAGGAATTGAATTCTGCACACACTTCTCATACAAGTTGTAAATTCTAATTCCTGTACCAGTGGTTATAATATCATTAAGGTATGGGTTGTCTTTATTTTATTAATGAGACAGAATAAGAGTTAAATATGTCTTAAATATCTCAGAGTCCTGAAGAGCAACAATATCAGTCTGGAGACTCAGGTGCGCCTGATCCAGACCATACACAATTATTTGCTATGCTTCCCTGAACAATGACTCAGGATGATAGAAGAAAAATCGATGCCTAGAGAAGAGTATTGAATATACCATAGACTGTTAGGAGAACAAACAGGTTTGTCTTAGAGAGGGTGAAACCAGGCTGCTCCTTGAAGGCAAGGATTCTGAAGCTTCATTTGACATACTTTGGGCATGTTGCAAGAAGGGATGAGTCCTTGGAGAGGAACATTATGCTTGGAAGGGTGGAGGGACAGAGCAAGAGAGAAAGACATACAATGAGATGGAATGATTCAGTCACTCGGCTGGTTGGGGTAGGTGTATCAGAGACAATAAGGTTGGCACAAGATAGAGCAGGGTTCAGGGCTCTTGTACTCAATGCGGCTATGAGTCAAAAGTAACTTGACTGCACATAACAATAAACAACAACAACTAATAACATTTTCCTCCAGAAATTAGAGGTCAGAAAATTAAATTTCTTTCCTATAGACCAGTAATATCTGATTCTCAGATATTCTACTAGGTCCATAAATGTTTTAAAATTTTTCTGAAAAGAGTTTACAGTTCTTACTTAATTGTCAGAATTGGATATAAAAAAGGACAGAGTCCTGTTATATAATTATCTGTTGATGTTACACTACTCACTAGGAAAAGCTAGCAGGTGACTTAGAACCTGATGACCATGAAAATTACTCTGTCCCCTGGGAACAAGAATAGCATAGAGATTCTTGTTGACTACATACACACATAAGCTCAAGACACCTTTTGTTTTTTTTCCACCTTGACTTTTCCAAATCATACAATTTTCTACTTCATCAAAGATGCACCTAACAATTAATCAAGGAAGAGAGGCAGGAGAAGAAAATTATATCAACTGTTTTTAACTGGAGTAAAACTTAAAACAAAACAAAGAACACAAAACTTCTGAAAAGAATTTACCTAGCATTATCAAAGCTTGAGACAGACTCCCAGCAAGGAAGGATTTAAAATATACTTACTTTACCAGTATAACTTGTTTATTCTTTCAAAAACACTCATATGTCTTCTATACACCTGACGTTGGCTAGGATACTGGAGATCCAAACAAGAACAAAATACAAAACCTGTTTTCAAACAAATCATGATCTCTTGGAGGTTACAGGAATGTAAATTGGTAAGTATAACTTCCCTTGGATTCCAATAAATCCAACTGTGTGCTATGAGGTCTGTAAGTGAGCTGCAACTCTGAGTATGGAAGTATTGAAGATATTCACGAGGAATAGCTGTTTGGGAAGAGACACAAGGAAGAGTAGGAGTTAACCTGACTAAACAAGGAGTGGGAGTATGCTTCAGGTATTCTAGGAAGAAGCCTAGCTTTTAAAGTACAATGGAAAAAAGCATAGAACAATGGCACAATGTCATTTAATCTGCATGACTGGAATTTAGAGTAAGTAAGAGAAAGCAGAATATATTGACAGTAAAGAAATAAGCCAAGATCGTAGAAGGGATAATGATTACATTAACAAAGCCAAAAGTTATCTGCTTGCATATCAACTAACTACCACTTCCATCTCCTTTTCTTGAACATTCATCATCCAGACCTCTAAATGTACCTCAAAGTTCTCCCCTGCTCCTCTTTCTTCACAATATTTCTCTTCTTTCTGATTTCATTTATCTCTGAGGTTTAAAATGCAATCTACTGATATCCCCAAATAGCTATCTCGGGTATTAGATCTGGTTTCTAAATTCCAGATTTTTATAATCAACAAACTACTTGACATCTCAATTTGAATTTATCATCAAGATGACTAAAAGGGAACCTTTGCTTTCTGTCTGCAATAGGCCTCTCACACTGTTTTGCATTTTAGAACATGACACCACCATCACTCGATAACTCAGATGTTCAGGTCAAAAATGAAACAGTCATCTCTGATTCTTCTTTTGCCTCACAATAAAATAAATGCAAAATCTTATTGGCTTCTCCTTCAGAGTAAACTCAGAATCTAACAGCCCTTGAATTTGTTAGCTCCCATATTCCAGGCTTTCATGACTACTAACACTTTCCTAGTTTATTTTCCTAGATCTGTTTTTAAGTCCCTAAACTGTTCCCACTAACTGTGCCTCCTAAGAGGTTTACAACATACCCAGAGTAAAAAAAAAAATCTATACCATGTCTGAATGCTGTGTACAATCTACCTCTTGTTTGCCTTTCTTACATCATGTATTGTGCTTTTCTTCATTGATCACCGCACCCCACCCCAGAAACCTTGATCTATGTTTCATTTCTGTCTCTTCTCCATGTTTCATTCTGTCATTTGATATTTCACTGTCTGGAATATTCTTCTTCTCAAACGACAAGATTTTTTTTTTCTTTCCATCATTCTGATGTATACTCAAAAGGTCAACTCCTCAGAGATGTTTCCATCTAGTCAAAATAAGTTCCTTCTCCTATCCCTCTTCAATCTATTTTCTTCTTCTCTTACATAAATAATATTGTACACTGATTGATACCTTACTAAATGCCCATCCTCCCCTCTGGAATGTAGGCTTTCTTAAATCAGTGGCTTTTAACCATTTCACACCTGCTATTTTATCATAATACATGAATGATTTGTGAGCTTTCCGTATGGTTTACTCTGTATCTGTTAGAATCGCCTTTAAAATGTAGAGAGTAAAAGCAGATAAGTAGGTAGGTGATTGGTAAGATATGTTGTTGTACCCTTGAATCAACTGCAACTCATGGCTACCCTGTGAACAACAGATCTGAACCTTGCTCTATCCTATGCCATTCTCATGATCTCTGATATGCTCTACCCATTGATTCATCTTGTTGACAGAAGTCTTTTCTTTCTTTGACCCTTGACCTTTTCCAGTATGATTGTTGTTGTGTACCATGCAGTCAGAACTGGCCCATAGCTGATCCTCAGTTTTCAGAGGCAGTTACTCATACAGGAGAAGATTGCCCATCCTTCTCCCACGGAGCAGCTGGTGGCCTCGAACCACATGCCTTCGGTACTGTAGCACAGCTTCTTGCCACTTCTAGGCTACCAGAGCTCCCTTCCCAGTATGTTAGATAGGTAAATTCCTAGATTCTTTGCAAGTAGTAACCAAAAATTAGCTGCTCTCACATGAGTCTTTGATTTAAATTTTACTTAGAGGAGGTAATCCGTTTAATTTCCACAAATTATGGCAAAGATTATGCTAATGATTCTAGAGAAATTAATTCCTAATTCAGTAGCTCAACCAGAGCAGCAACAGACAGCTCTGGTCAGATCAGAAGAAGTGAGGTCATTCATGGAGCTATTAGCAAACAGACATCCTAAGCAGAGCAGAGAAAGAAGGTTGCACAGTAAGCAGGAGCAGCTACGAATGTTTCCCAGATGCACAGATGGTGTTAGGGAGCAGAGAACCCAGCCTGAAGCCTGCTCCTCCAGTACAACCAACAGCTTTGTATGTTCTCAATTTCTCCAAGTTTCTTATCTACTTAAACTAGCAATGGTATAATCTGTTTTTTGCCATTGATCCCTTTTTCGATCCACCAAGTGACCCTCAAAATAAACAAAAATCATAAAGCAGACACTATATTTATTCTTGTTTGACAGAAGACAATAACATTATGCTAAGATCTGACTTAATGCAAAATCAAGAGGCCTCTCTGATCTGTAACAAAGGAGGAAATGATGGAATTGATGATTTTGATTCAAAGAAAACTGTTTAATGAGTTAGTGGAGAATAATTGACTAGAAAGAAATTAGGCAGAAGAGTAAGGGAGCTCATTGCTACCAGTGACAAGCAGATAGATTCTCAAGCACATTCCTAAATACTGACAAAACCTTTTCATCTTTAATACAAAATTAAGATTTAGAAATATTTGGTTAACTTAAATATTTCACAAGCTAAGGAAACCGACAACTAAAAAAATATATTTCTTAGTATTAGTTTATTATGAGACGTTAATGTCATAAATTAGGGATCAACATTCTCAAGTACACTTATGAAAAGTCAATGCCAAAATCAGGGATAAATGTTCAATTGATGAAAATATTTCCAAGGTATAAAAAATCTTGAAGCAAAATTTAATTTTATCTGTGGGAGCTTGTAAAGCTAATTAAAGCTAACATAGATACGATTGTCGCAGCACTCTTCCATTTACGTTTATTCGTTGCTTTGTAATAGAGCCTTAATTATTTTAGGCGTCGTGTGACAACTCAGATATCTGATGTCAAAAAAAGCAATTTAAGTCAAATTAATAAAAATAAATATATATTTTTAATGGTCATGACTAAGAAAATTACTTCCTCAAGCAACTGATAACTAAAGACACCAGAACAGTTTTATATACACATGAGTATAGTGTGCCAATGTTGTATTCTTTCTCCATAGCTATTTAATCTGTATACTGAGCAAATTCTTTGAGAAGCTAGACTCTGTGAAGAAGAGCGTGGTATCAGGATTGGAGGGAGACTCATCACTATGCAGATGTCACAACCTTGCTTGCTGAAAGTGAGGAGGACTTGAAGCACTTGTTGCAGTAGATCAAGGAATGGAGCCTTTTGGTATGGATTGAATCTCAATGTTAAGAAAAAAAAAGATAAAACTCTTACCACTGTACCACTAGGAAACATCATGATCGATGGAGAGGAGATTGAAACTGTCAACAGCTTTATTTTGTTTGGATCCACAATTACCACCCTAGGTACCATCAGTTAGGAAATAAGCAGGCACATGGCACTGGGAAAATCCACAGTTAGGGACCTCTTCAAATTATTGTGGAGAAATGATGTCAGTTTGAGGACTAAGGTGCTTCTCATTTCAGGCCATAGTCTTTTTCCTTCACTTGCTATGCATCTGAAAGCTGGACAATGAATACAGATGACAGAAAAAGGATTTATGCCTTTGAGCTGTGGTGTTGGAGAAGAGCACTGGACATCCCATGGTTGGCCAAAATAATGTACCCTTGAAGAGGGTACAGCTGTACTGCTCTTTAGAGCCAAGAATGATGAGGCTTCATCTCACATACTTTGGACATGTTGCTAGGAGGGGCTATTCCTTTGAGAGGGAGGGTAGAGGGTCAGCAAAGGAGGGCAAGACCCACCACCAGATAGATTGACACAATGACTACCTGAATGGGCTTTTGTGTGCCAGGAAATGTGAGGATGGTAAGGAATAGTACAGGGTTCAGATCGCTATGAATAGTACTCAACTCGATGATACCTAACAACAACAACATATCATTTACTCTATAAATTTTTAGTAACTTAACCTTTTACCAGCTGTTATTGCAGTAAATTGCAATTAAATCAATTACAACTCATATTAACTCATGTGTGCAGATTAGAACTATCCCACAGGGATTGTAAGCATGTGACCTTTCACAACCACATCATCATTGGACATGTAAATGATTTCTGGTTATATTCAAACCACCAACTTTCTGGCTAGGTGTCCCAGTTGTACTGTCCAGAGATTATGACACCAATATTCAATCTGATCTAAAGAAGTCTTCTTATATTTGCTTCTTCTCTGGTTTTTCTTTAGTTAGTTGCTTGTCTGCTTGATTTAATCATCCACTCACTCATTAGGCCCTGCTAAAGTTCCTTTCATTAGCTTCAATTGAGTTGATAAAAATTATTAGGCAAAATTTTGCCCTGTATGCAGAAATCAAAAGTAGAAAAATGTACCAGATAAAAATTTAAAGTAATTATTAATTTCTGAAGCTGAAAATATTTTTGGAAAACTGCTGGTTAAAAATGTAAATCTCAAGTTATCTTTTAATCAGAAAAAAATACAAACTTTTAAAATATCTAGATTGAGCCCTTGGTAGCCAAACTGAGTGACACCCAGCTTGATTACTATTTTCCTTCTTTAGTTTTTTCCTTTATCCTCTTTTTCCTCCTTCCTAACTTTGCTTTTCAGAATACCCTGCTATAGATGACATTGTGTCCCCCAAGTACACGTGTATGTAAAGATGGAATGTAGAAGTTTTGTAGTACCCCCAACCATGCCCTGGTGAGCCAAGCAGTTATGCAGTTATAAGAACAAGGATAGAATGCAATATTCTTAATGTCATAAAAACCTTGATCCCACGCTAGGTGAGTCTCCTTGGAATGTGGCTTATTATATTTTTTATCTCACATGAGAGTGACAAAGCAAGCAGAGAGGGAGAAGCTCAGTACCACCAATACAGAAAAGCCAGAATGGTCCTTTTGATCTAGGCTTCTGTGCTGGGAAAATCCTAGAACCAAAATACATACAAAGAGAAAGGCTATGTCTAGACCTGCCTTCCTGGAATGGACTTCTAGCTTTCTGAACAGGAAGAGAATAAATGCCGTTGTTTGTTAAAGACATCCACATGTGGTATCTCTATTCTAGCAGTACTAGATAACTAAGGCATATACTATATTGTAGATCTACTCCATGGCTTTGAATTCAGTGACTCAAGAGGAATATCAAGTTGCTTTAACCTTTTCTCTCTAGCAGCCTAATATTTCATATATTGATGGTTCTCTGCCAGAATTCCGGAGCTCATGTAGAGGAACTGCATGCCCCAAAGAAAAACAACACTTATAAAGAGTTTATTCCCCTTAATAGAAAAAGGTTATATTTGTACAATTATTGTTTGGAGACAATAGTGTGAGTCCTGAAAAGTTCTCTAGCAACTTTAAGCAGTCCCAGAAATTACTTTTTAGATTCATATATAATTCATTCATCATATTATTCACTTTATAAAAAGTTTGTTCAGTCATTTTAAACTGATTCCACAGATAATGCAAAACATTATAATTTTCTAATCCTGGAACATTTTAATTACAACAAAAATAAATTGTGTAGTAGCTACTCTTCATTCCTCTCTCCCCAGTGCCCTTGGCAACCATCAGTCTACTTTATGGCACTATGGATTTGCTTGTGTTGGATAATCCATACAAATGGAATCATACCCTATGTGATCTTTTGGTTCTGGTTTCCACTTGACATATTTTCAAGGACCATCGATGATGCAATGTTTTATTCTCTTTTATGTTGAGCGATATTCCAGTTTATGGGTTGCCCACATTTCTTGTGTACTTTTCACTGTACTAACCTAGGGTTGAGAACACAGGAAACTCTAATGCAAGTTGGTTGTATGGATTATTCTATCATCCAATCATAAAATGAAACCCCACACAAACCAGTCAAGAGCAGCTTTCTATGGTCACTTGAATCAGGGAAGATCTAAAACACCATTTAATAGCACTTCCAGTCTGGATTTTTATCCCTTGCAGAAGAAAGATAGTAGTGGCACGCTATCATTCACCAGGTAAAAGAAGAGTCTAACTTTCTGAGTTATTCATCTTCCACTAATCAAGCAAAATTTATACATTCTTGGTTTAGTTCCACAGAATTATAATCATGCACTCTCTCCAACCTGATTTTGTGGCTGTTAATATATCAAAGGCGTTAAGAAAAGTATAATTGGAAATTTTAATCTGAAATAATTCTAAGCATACAAAAGTAAGTGATTATAGGTTATTAACTTTCAAGGTGCCTGTGCTTCAAGTCCATTTATTTGCATAGATGATTAAAGTGGGGTCAAATTATATTAAATATTAGCATGAGCTGCTTACTTTTCATCTACAAAGTAATAAATTAATATATTGCTTAAAATAGTCTCAAATTTGACTTTGATGACATAAAAAATTATAGGAGACAAATATGTGCATTTGTTTGAATTAAAGTGTAAGTGAAGAATATTAAATATTGAATGGGGGCCATGAGCACTGATCAAATCTGTCTTAGAAAAAGTGCCAGATAGAAAGTTCTTTTAAAGTGAGAATGGCAAGATTTTGTCTTAGATATTTGGACATGTTATGTGGAAGGACCAGTTCCTGAAGAAGCACATCATGCATAAAAAGTGTAGAGAGGATTGCCAAAATAAAGGAAGACCCTCAATGAGATGGATCAGCACAGTGACATCAACAGGGGCTCAAATATAACACGGAGTGTGGTATGACAAAGATAGGACGCAATTTTATTCTGTTATACACAGGGTTAAAAACAACTCCAGAGTCAAAACCAACTTGCTGGCAACTAGCAACAACACCATACATGTATTAGCACAACAAAATATCTCTATCGGAAAGAATGTGCCTTTATGAGTTTACACTTCAACATAAAGAAATAGCATACTGATGTACAAACTCAAAGATGCCAAAAGTGCCCTTTTCTTCCCTAAAAGGCATATTAGGCTGCATACAATGAAACAATTGTCACTAATAATCCTAGTATACTAGATATATAGATGGATAAGATGGTAATAGAAAATTTTTTAAAATAAACCCAAGGAAAAAAGTAGAATGATAACTAAATATTCCTTGACAACCTATATGCCAATCACACTCTTCTCCATGCTGTCAATTTTCTAACTGAGAAAACCAATCAAAGAAATATTTAAATTTCCAGACAATTGTATTAGAGACCCTATACCTTAAAAATACTTAAAAATAATTTGTGAAATTAATCTAGCTTGAGTTATTAAACCAGATTCTTGGCTTTAATTTTTTCCATGCTATAGAAAGTTTTACTGTCTTAAAATGCTTCTCATTAAATATAATATATAGGCTAATCTATTGAAAACAGATGTTTATTGGAAGTATAAGTTGTAAAACATCACAATGAAGTGAAATTAAGAAGTCAGAGGGTTTAGGGGGGGAAAAATCAATTGCTGGTTATAGCTACCAGTTTAAAGGTAAATTCCATGTATTGCACCTTACTAGGCTTCATTCCTGGGTGATATAAAGAAAGTATTATTTTTCAATAGTTTAGTTTACCTAGACAAATCGGAGGAAAACAGTTGTGAGTGGAAGCCATGTCCAAAGACCTGTTCAACCACATGGAACAAATGTAGAACTTCCTGAAGAATTCAGAGAAAGGAAAGCAGTGACAAACCGGAGTGATCATGGAACATTCCTCAGACCTGGAAGAAGACGGGATGAGTCTACAGAACATATGAGCAGAGCTTAGTTAGTGCAAAACTGGGTTGGTGGATTGGCAAGAGTAGCCCTCCGCAGTAAAGACAGAGCCTTTATTTGCTCTGTGTTTATTGTGCACTTTGAGTTGTGCTAAGTATTTTAGATAATTTTCTATAGTCTCTAGGTGGTGTAATGGTAAAAATGCTTGGCTTATAATCAATAGGTTATAGACCTAGAGTGTGCCCACAGAGACCTTGAAAGAAAAGCCTGCCAATCTACTTCTGAAAAACCAGCCATTTAAAACTCTATGGAGATAAATTCCAACCTGATGCATGACACTGCTATAAGTTAGAACTGACTCTAGGACAGCAGGTTTAGCATTTCCTTCTGTTGTGCATTCAAGCGGACTGTGACTCATAGAAAAATGGCTCGGAATCCTGCTCTATCCTGAGTCAATATTTCTATCCCTGACACTCCCCCTATTACCCCAGTTACTGTGTCAATTCATCTCATCCATGTTCTTTCTCTCCTGCGCTTTCTCTCCACCTTTCCAAACATGATGTCCTTCTCCAAGGACTGGTTCCTCCTGGCCACATGCCCAAAGAATGTGAGATGGATACCTCAAAATCCATGCCTCTAAGGACAAGCTTAGTTTCACTCTCTCCAGGACAGACCTCTTAATTTTCTTGGCGGTCCATAGTATGTTTAAGACTTTTTCCCAGCACCACACTTCAAAGGCATCAATTATTCTACTGTTAACTGTGGCATTTGTCCAGCCTTCTGATGCATAGCAAGCAATTGTGAAGACCATGGCCTGTATCAGGCACACCTTAGTCTCTAGATTGACACTGTTACTCTTCAGTATCCTGAAGAGGTCCCTGACAGCAGAGACTTCCTACAAAATGTAATAATGATGAGATAATGATAACAGAAGATGAAAGTTTGAAAAATAAAAGTATGACAGAAAAAAATTATAATTTTAATAACTTTTTATTAATTTTCATGAA
>NW_006399775.1:1940956-1982306 GCF_000299155.1 Elephantulus edwardii
TATATTCCCAGTAGTGGAATTGCTGAGTCAAATGGTATTTCTACTTGCAACTTTTTGAGAAAGTGTCATATAGCCCTCCATAGTGGTTACACCAGTTTACACTCCCACCAACAGTGAAAAGGGTTCCAGTTTCTCCACAGCCTCACCAGCATTTGATGTTTGCTGTTCTGTTAAATTTTGCTATTCTTAGTGGGGTAAAATGATATCTCATAGTTGTTTTGACTATTTTAATTATTTTTTAAAAATTACATGGAAGTTAATTTTATTACGGCTCTAAGATATAATATGTTTTTCAAGCAATGTGCCGTGATACTATTACTTTAATTAACTGTAAAACAAACTTGGTCTTCAAAGTGGGAGGAAAATCTTCATTTTCTCAGGTTCATTTACTGAAAATATTTCAGGTTCATAATTAACTTAATACAATTAAAGTGGATAATTGAAAAGCTTGCATTGCTATAAGTTCAAAAGCAAATAAGCATGTATGTTTCTTATACTCCAGTTTCATGGACTGTTACTTTAATTTTTAAATATTAAAATCAGTAAGTTCTACAAGATTATGGGGGATAGTTACTGTTTTTCTTTTTAGCAGTTTCTGAAAGTGATGCGAATAATGAACCCATAGTCTTTGAAGTAATTAATGAGTACGAAGAAAGAAATAATCACTAAGGCTCAGTTTCAGCTCCTATGTAATTGGGGCCTTGCCTTCCGTTTTTGCACCCAAATCCTGCCTCCCACAATACGCACGATTCACCCTTTTTCTGATTGATTGATTGATTGATTGATTGATTTAAATTTGAATATTTTTTCATGCTCTGAGTGAAGAATTTTTTGTTTTTCGTAAAATTGGCTAGTTAAGACTGAACTACCACAGGGCAAACACACATAGAGATACTCTCCTAGCAATCTTCATGATAATCTATCTATATAGTTGTATTTTCTCAATTTTCTCAACACATCTTGGTTTTGTAAACATCACTTAATTGGGAAAGAAAAAGAACTATTCTGACCGGGAATCTACCTTTCTTGCTGTTTATTCATTCTTGAGTTTTTAAAATGATTTGATAAAATTTTTATATTAATATTTCTTTATGAGTCGTCTAGATTAGAGGTGAATTGTGTCAACATTGCGCAATCAACTAGATAATAATTACATTTTTTTAAACATACTTGGAGTCTTGATGATTCAAATGGCAAAGAAGATAAATTATTTTTCATCCTAATTTCATTATATTTCATTCCATCTTGATCAACATTTGTAATTCATTTTATAGACTTAACAACAGTTTATTAGGTAAATGTTGAATAATATAGCCAGGGCTGTACTCATTCGATATTTCTTAAGTTGAGGGAGCTTAACAAAAATTCAAGCCTCAACTTGCAATACTTAAGGATGCTACGGGTAGAATAGTGAATAATCTAAGAAGCATTAAAAAAAGATTGAAAGAGTATATAGAGTCAATGTATTAAAAAGAATTGGCTGACACAGAAGAATTTTAAGAAACAATATTTAGGGGAGCTCTGGTGGCCTAGTGGCAAGGAACTGCAACTACAATCCCAGAGGCGCACAGTTCAAATCCACCTGATGCTCTGCCGGGGAAGGAGGGGCAGTCTCCTCCTGTACCAGTCAGATATGATTTGATGGTACACTCACACAAAAATAAAATAAAAAAAAGAAACAATATTTAATTAGAAAGCAATGGTGATGAAGGAGGAAGTTCAGGTTGTTCTGAAGGACTTGGCAAAAAAATAAAGTCCCAGGAGTTGATGGAATACCTATTGACATATTTCAACAAACAGATGCTGCCCTGGACGTGATCACCAACATGTGCCAAGAAATCAGGACAACTACCTGTTCAACTGACTGTAAGAGATCCATATTTATTCATGTTCCAAAAAAAAAAAAAAGATGACCTGACAGAGTGTGGAAATTATTGTACACTATCACATGTACAAAATCCTGGTAAAGATTATCCAGAAATGACAGGAATAGTACACTGACAGAGTGACAAAGAACTACCAGAAATACAAGCAGGGTTTAGAAGAAGCAGTGGTACTAGAGACATTATCATCAATGTTAGATGGATCTTTGCAGAAAGCAAAGAGTACCAAATGAATGTCTATTTGTATTTCATTGACTATACAAAGACATTTGACTGTGTGGATCACAACAAATTGTGGTTAACCTTGAGAAGAATTAATCCCAGAACACTTGATTGTCCTTATGTGAAACCTGTACTCAGACAGGGAAGCAGTCCTAAGAAAAGAGCAAGGAATCACTAAGTGGTTCAAAATCAGGAAGGGAGTGTGCCACGGATGTATCCTGGCTCCATATCTTTTCATATATGCAGGACAGATCATTCAGGAGGTTGGGCTTTATGAGGAGAATTGTGGCATCAGTATTGGAGGAAGACTCATCCAACAGCCTACATTATGTAGATGACAACAACTTTGTTTGCAGAAACTGAAGTGGATCTGAAGTGCTTGCTACGGAAGGTCAAGGACTGTAGTCTTCAGTATGGATGAAGTTCAAAAGTGACAAAGATTCTCAACAGTGAGCCAACTGGCAGCACCATGATGGCTGGAGAAGAATTTGAGGGTGTTAACAGTCAACATTTTTGACACCAGCACTCAGGAAATCAAAAGATGAATTGCACTGGGAAATTTGCTGTCAAGGAACTTTCGAGAATACTGAGAAGAAAAAATGTCAGTCTAGAGACTAAGGTGCACCTGATCCAGACCATGGTCTTTGTAATTGCTTGCTATGTATCAAAGATCTGGGCGATGACTAAGGATGACAGAAGAAGAGTTGGTGCATTTGAGTTGTGGTGCTGAAGAAGAGTCCTGAACATACCATGGACAGCCAAGAAAACAAATAGGGCTGTCTTGGAGAGGGTGAAACCAAGTTTCTCCTTGGAGAGTAGGATTTTAAAGCTCCATTTCACATACTTTGGGCATGTAGCCAGGAAAGACTGATCTTTGGAGAAGGACAACATGCTTGGAAGGATAGAGGGACATGCAGGAAAGGAAGACCCCAGATTAAATGGATTAATACAGTAACTAGGGCAATGGGGGTACTTGTGTCAGAGTCAGTGAGACTGCCTCAGGAGAGGGCAGGCTGCAGAGCTAGTGTACATAGGGTCGTTATGAGTTGCACGCAACTCAACAATCTATAACAACAACAACATACATATATATGACATTTATATTGTCTTCCAGGTTTTATGGTTTTATTCCTGTAAACTATACTTCAGAAACAGCTCTAATTCAAACTTTTTTAGTATATATATATATATATAGATAGATAGATAGATAGATATTTTTTTCCCAGTGGAATAAGATCTGAGAAGTTAATTAACTGAGCTAAAAATATGTACATTTTAGTTTACTCCTCAGAAAAATATCAGCCACATACCACATAAGAGAATACACTACCCTCACTTTTATAACATACAAAGAAATGTCTCGATCATTGCCAATTTGATGAAAAAAAAAGAAATATAAAATTAATGTTCTTTCACCCTGAAAAGGCTGGATATTTTAAAATATATTTAGAAACAGTTTTTCTCATTTATCCGTAAAATGAACTGCATTAAAAAATCGAGCTCTTAAAAAAAAGAAAGGAATCTAGCTCGTCCGCTCTCAATGCTGTCTCCCAGCTGAAACTCACCCATAGGTGATCTCCAAAGCTGTAAATTACATAGAAGATTACCCAACTTTCTCCCACAGAACACTGCAGAGAGGTATGGTCTTTGCAACTGCCTGTATACCATCAGAGCTCCTAGACAGAGCTTTGTATTTTATTTATACAAAAATAAATCATGAATGCATAGCAGATTAAAACATGTGAAACATGATCATTTGTGATTATACAGAATACAAGTATATATATGCAGCCTGGGCAGCATATAGAGGAATAAGGAGAATTCATAAGAGTAGAGAGTACTTCAAAACAGAACAGGGAAGGTTTATAAGAGGATGACATTGAAGGCTAGACATGATTTGGGCATATCATGAGGAGTCTATACAGACTGCAGGCTCACCAGTTTTCTACCAGTTCTTTTTCCTTTCTATTTCATCTAACTCAGATTGACCTCTTTCCTTTGAAATTAAATAGGATAAATAAAGGCAGAACTTTCTACCCACTCCGGTTAAGAATCCCTGTGAAGCAAAATAGACATCATTCAATATGGGGAAAGAGAGTGTCCTTAGGACTCATTTCAGGGCTATTTTTCTCCCAATAAGTAAAAACAGATCTCCATACCTTTTGAGGTAACAAAGGATCCAAACCCAGAATACAGTATGTCAAAATCAGTGGCAAACTTAACTTGTAATGACCCTTTAACTATCAAGTTGAATTGACTTCTTTAAACTCTTATGCTGCAGCAAAGTGTCTTGTTAAGGCATGCACACATTAGGGACTCAAAAAAAGTTAAATGAGTATATTAAAATGGCAATTATCCCTGGAAGTAAATCACAAACCCTGGGAGAAATGGTTCACTTTGTAAGGCCAAAACAGACATTTTGATCTACTGATTATCTCTATGAAGATAGCACCTCTACATTCATAACAAACAAAATTATTTTTTAGACAGGAAAGAAAACTATATTCTGACATGGTTTTCTAATTCCTTAGACATAACATTGCAAACTGAGTTTAGAAGTAATGTGTGTGTGTATATATGTATAAGAGAAGTGGATGGTGAATCCTGCTTCTTAGTCTTAGTTTGGAAGCACCATTGAAGTCTACAGACCATGAGAGATTGCTGTTATTTGAAATACCAGTGGCATAGCTTCCAGTGTCACAGAAACCTGCAAGTCAACACAGTATAGCAAACTGACAGACAAGTGACATAGAGAAAGTCACCACAAGTGAAAACTAAAAACCAAGCATAAAAATATCATAAAACAAACATGCAAACTGTGGAAATAGAAAAAAAAAATTTTATTTAGCCTGAGACAGTGTATCTGCCTGTGTAGCAGAAGTTCAGAGTAGGAATAGTCAGGTCAGAGTTGGATACATAGATTATAATGTGTTACATATTGATCTGATAACCAAAAGATCAGTGGTTCAAATTCACCAGTTCCAGAAAGAGACAGACAGCTTTGTCCTATATAAATTTACAGCCTCAGAAACTTGGTGGGAGGTCACTATGGGTCCAAATCAACTCCATAGCACTAAATTTGAAGTTTATTGTTATTTTGAGGAACTTCACTTGTGTTATTTCTAATTCCCCCAACTTTCTATGACAAGTAGATTCTATACTCATTTTGTAAAGAACATTAATCAAGCGTCATTACGCCACTTGCTAAAGTCACAGAGTTGAGAAGTGGGAGAGCATAACTTTAGCGCAGCCTTTTCTGGCACCAAATTCTCTGCAGTTTTATCTGTTTTTTTCCCTTCCAATTTCAGTTACATTAGATAAGATACTGCTAGGATTTTCTGTCTACTTCTTGGGCAGGATCATCACAAAATTAGTACAACTGCCAGATTTTACTTTGTGGGGTGTCAGAACCCATGAAAATTGGCTTTTCTAACCAGTACATTAATACTCATTACAGCAGCATGGTCTCCAATTAACCTTCCTATGGACACATGGTCTTAAAAGTCATCAACAACCGTGGGACCAATATAAGAAAGTGCTTTCCACAGATGAGAGAATGTGGTAAAAGTGGCAGAAAGAGGGTGAACATATGATGGCACTTTGTTAAAGACATTGTAGCAAGGTATAACAAGAGAAACCCTGGAGATAAAGGAAATAGTGAAAAGTTTTTCTTGCTGGATGATCCAAGGAAAAATTGGCTTAATTGCTCTGAGATAAAGTTTGCTGAAAGATTGAGGAAATCAGAAGTTTCTTGCATTTGTGGTGTTGAACTAAACCTGGACTTGTACTAATCGAGAAATTATGCCTTATTAATCTGGCTTGGGACTGCTGGGCTAAACCTGAATTTGCTTCCCCCACTCTCCCACCAATTGTCCTAATGAGCCTCACAACTGTGGGTAAAGTCTGTGAGTCAAGTCGCATCAAACATCAGACCAAATGATTGGTAGAAATAGATGCAGGAGCATGTGAGGTGGCATGTCTGAACATCTAGTTATTTCTAAGGAACTACAAATATTATTGATGGGGATAGCTCCCCTTTATGAAGTGGGTAGAAGTCAGGCTAGATCACTTTCATTTTACATTGACTTCTTTTACACTAGGCCACTAATGAGATGATATAAGAGTATAGATGATATGATATACCTAAATAACTTTTATACTTTTCCAGCTTGAATTTTATGTAAGCTTAGTTTTGCATATGGATATTACCTTGTTAACTATACTTGCATCTACAAAAAAATGATATCAATTGCTATTTCGAAGAACAATAAATATATCTTAAGTTTACTCTCCAAAACAGCTGAGAATGCTA
This sequence comes from Elephantulus edwardii, assembly GCF_000299155.1. Lineage (NCBI taxonomy): Eukaryota > Metazoa > Chordata > Mammalia > Macroscelidea > Macroscelididae > Elephantulus > Elephantulus edwardii. The sequence continues at coordinate 1,947,374 of NW_006399775.1, forward strand.
AATATACATTAATTAATAATTTATAGGACTCAAAAAAAATACTGAGTGCAGGTACAGTACCTCAAAACATTCATGTGATAAATGTTATTCAGCTTTTTTTCTTCACTAGTTTATCTACAAAATTCTAATATAAATTCAAACAAATTCTTTCCATTTCCCTCACCCCCCCATCAAAATGTACAACCCAATGATTAATCACCTCTTCCCCCTGTACATCCACATTCCTCTGCTTCCAGCCTCTCCCACCCCTCCTGGATCCTTATACTCATTCTAAAAGAACGGTCTTCTACAAAATTTATCCTTGTAGGACTGAGTTAGTTCACTCAGCATAATGCTCTCCAGTCCCTCCCAAGTTAGATAGTAATTAACGAAGCTATTCAGCTTTTGAAAAATTATTCTGGTGACTTTTTGTGTAACATCTTATGTCCTAACTTTTCCTGAAGTTTTATTAGAATTATTCTTACATTTCATTTATCTTTAAAGAATAATGATATAAATTTAGTTGAACTTCCTAGATTGAGAAAAGAAATGCTAGTCATCTCTTGTATTGTCCTATTTTGTTCTTTTAAAACAAACACAGTTTAACATTCAAAGTTGTCACCTTAAAATATTATTTTAGGAGTTTTCTTTAGATATTCTACATTTGTTATAAATTTGCTTATTTTGGACACATATTTTACAATAACAGCATTGGTAAATAGAATCTTGGAAGTTTGAACATTTTATCTGACTAAACAAGATATTTAAAGTTTCCCACATAAAAGATCCTATGTCTTTTTCCTTGATTTCTGACTAGCCATCTCTTGTACGACACTCAGTTACCACTGGGCACGACCAACTTGCTAAATTGAAGTCCGTATATACCTTTTTGAGCTTTGTTTCAAGGACAAACTGGTTTGCAAATGATGCAATATTTCATTTGCATTAAATTGCAATTTCATGAATACTAAAATGGTTTCTGCATTGGAAAGTACAATAAAAACAGTTTTCTCTTGATTCTACAAGCTGACTTTTGCAAAATGAGAATCAAGTTGTTTAGAAAATTCTTAGTGTTTGCTCAATATTCCAGTGTTCTTTCTCTTCATTAAAAGGGGAAAAATGATCTTTTCTTTAAGAGTGCATTGCTGTTGTTGTGTGCTGTCCAGTCAGAACTGACTCATAGTTGACCCTCCAGTGGGTCTTCAAAGATGCTAAATTGCATGGGAGGAGATTGCCCATCAGTCTCCTTCAGAGCAGCTAATGGATTCAAACCACGTGCCTTTATGACTCACTGCAGCACCATTTCTTACCACTAGGTTACCAGAGACTGTTCTATTTAATAGGGAGATGTTTATGTCTTAAATCTTATATATTTTCAACTATATGCTTTTGTGGTGTATAGTCAAGTTGGAACTGACCCATTACTGAACCTCCAGCAGGTGTTAAGAGGCAGCAAATCACAAGGGAAGAGAATAATCATTTTTCTCTCACAGAGCAGCCAGTGAATTAGAACTGCCTTTGGGCTTGCAGCACAATTCATTACCATATCTCTAATAAATGAAAACAGCTCTATTATGCATAAATAGAATTGTATCTTCTAATGTAAATTTCTTTTACCTCAATTTTCATCATGTTTAAAGTCTGGGTAAAATCTAGTTTTAGTATCTATTTAGAAACAACAGATTTAAGAGAAAGGAGGAAAAGGACCTGGTGTAATCTAACAACTTAGCCCTCTTTGTGCCTGGATTGATTCACTCTTCCTTCTGTTTCTTGTTGATGCCTGTGTATGGGAGAAGGTATAGACATGCTAGAATACTGATGATGTTTGACAGACTTAGTTTTATTCTTAATGAAATTGTGAAGCAAAAAAAAAAAAATGTAACCCACTGATGGTTGAGGAATTTTGCACCATGATATTGGCAGACAATATTAACCATATCAGGAACTGGCAAAAGGTGAACAAATCTGACTTAAAAGTATACGCAGAATGCTTTTTAGAAGTAAGGCCGATAAGACTTTATCCAACATACTTTTTGCATAGTTTCAGGAGAGGCCGTGCCTGGAAAAGGACATCATGTTTGGTAAAACAGAATGTGAGCAAAACAGTGAGAGATTCTCAGTGAGATGGGCTGGCATATGGATGCAACAGGAGGTTCGGATACAGCAAAAATTGTAAAGATGGTGGAAGACCAGGTAGTGCTATGAGTCAGAACCAGTTCAAAGGTATCTAATAGCAAGTACTCATTGAACATTCTTTTTCAATTGTTGGTTTTGTTTTGTTTTTTAATCCTCCAAGAAAGTTCTCTTCCCTTCGAAAGGTGTTATCTAAGAGCACTCTAACCACACATTTAATTAGAAGTATACTTTCACAGTCTAGAATAAGATCAACGAAGAAATTGTTCCTGAAATGATAAAATCTCAAAGGAACAGATGCTTTTACTTTGATTTTACTAGGAAAAGGTGACAAAAATAATTATAGATAGAAGATTTTATAAAGGAAGTAGCATATAGTTATAAATTGTGAACTAGAATCTATTCTAGTTGAGTGTTTTTGATTGTCACTGCCATGGTGGAATGGATGGAAATAGCCTGGGATTTGGAGTGAGATCCACATCGAGCACCTAGGTCTTCAGCTGCCTGTTAATGGTAAGTACCTTGAATGCCCTCACTTCCTTCACCTGTAAGATTGGATATTATGATACATATTTATAAGATTGTTGGATAAATTGAGTAACTTATATAAAACGTTTTAATACAGTACTTGGCATAAAGCATGTGTCCAAACAAATTCTAAATCTTTAATGTCTCTATTGCCTCCTTAACCATAGTCATCTTTGTTGTTATAAGCTACTGAATTATCCCAATTCTTGTCCAATATATGCACATATAAATATACATCTGCATATGCATATAACTTCTGGAAAACCCATGTTTATTTTTTAACTTTTTATTGTAACTTGAGTGAAAGATTATAGAGGGAATTAGTTTTCCATCTAAACTTTCACACAAATCTTTGGTTTTGACATTAATTACAATGTACACATTGTAACAGCATTCTTGCTTCCTTCCTGTGAAAATCTTGTAAAATATTTTTAAAGAAAAGTTTAACTGCTTATAAATTCATCTAATAATGTTTAATAAATAAAGCCTAATATTTAAATTAACTTACATGTAGAAGGCACTCCACTGTTTACTTTTTATTCCTATTTATCCCTTGGAATCTTGACAAGATCATTTTAATAACCTAAGTGCCTTCCTGTTGTTGTTATGTGTGTCAAGTCAGAACAGATACCAGTTTTCAGAGACTGTAAATGGTATAAAAGGAGATCACCCATCTTTCTCCCATTAAGTAACTTGTGGGTTCAAACTGCGTACCTTTGCATTGGCAAAGCAACTCCTTACCCATCAGGCCACCACCAGAGCTTCCCCTAGTATCTTAGCAGTAATGAATTTATTCTAATATTCTATTAAAGTTGGAGTTCTGCTAGCCTAGCCAATTCACTTCAGTGAGGAAATACAAGGCCCATCCTTGGCTCCTCTCCTTAACATAGGAATGGAAGGAATAAAATAATGCTAAAAATATTACAATATAATATTTCAATCAATTATTCTGCCATATGCAGAATCATGTCAGCCTATTTACTCTTGTAATGTTCACCAAATCTGTAATTATCTTTTTGTATTTGTCAAAGAGAACTCTGATGGCTTAGTGGCAAGAAGCTGCACTGCAATGCCTAAAGCTTGTGGTTCAAGGCCACCAACTGCTCTGTGAGAGAAGGATAGACACTCTCCTACTGAGTGATTATCTGCCTCTGAAAACCTGCTGGAGGGTCAGCTATGGGATGATTCCAACTCAACAATACACAACAACAATATGTGAAATGGTAGTTTTCCTTATTTATACTTGGTGTTCTCACAAAGAGCCAGAGAAAACTAGAACTAGATTAAGATGCTGTAACAGGAATTCAAAGGTCAAAAGTATTGGTATCAACCACTTGACAGTGGGAGATATAATGTGATCTCATACCATTTATATGTCAAATAAGAGCCAAAGTGGTAGGCCTGGTTGTCATGCTGTTATGTTGTTATACTGTGCCACAATGAGTAAGAAGAGAGAGAGACACTTCTGTGTAATAAACTCCATGGAACTGTGGACAGCTGGGAAGTCTTCTGAAAAAAAGATGTAGATATATTTACACATCATAATGCGATAGTGAAATATACAAATAATACCCTAGTATTCCTGCCCAATTATCCACACTTAATTGCATACATGATGTTTGCATTCTTGATTGTGGCTTTGGATTAATGAATTAGTCATGTTATACCAATTATTAAAAATACAAACAAACCATCTATAGGATAGTATCAGTAATAGCAATATTGTTCCCTAAAGGCACAGATGGTGTTGTTAATTGTGGGCATGTACATAATTTAGGAGTCTGATTTGTACCTTATACTTCCTACAAAAATGCTTATTAGATTGATGACACCTGAACTTTCCTGATGGGTACTATTATATAAAATTAACTAGAATACTTCTAAGATTTCCCACTGCTTGCATATTATACCATGATAAGTTTCTTGGTCCTGCACTAAACACATGCATTTTATAGCCTCTGAAAACTCCTAAAAAATTAGCTATGAGTCTGTTCTGATTTTACAGCATTGTGAAGGGTTTTGTTGGATGAAAAGCTAGCTCAAAATGATTTTATATTCATAAAAATAAATAGAAAAGTTTTCCCAGACACAGAAGATCATAGATGTTTCTTTATTTGTGTTGTAAACATTGCCCTTAGCTAGTAATTCAGAAGATGGACTCCTGAAGTAGATATGACATGGTCAAGAAAACTTTGTTAAAGAAGTGCATGGCTAATTTGAACCAACATTTGCATTAAAATGTTAAGAAAACTGTTGAGTATTCTCACCCAAGTTTCTTAAAAACTAAAGCAGGGCAGTAGCTCTTTTGGGGATTTTTTGATCATAACTATCTACAAGAATTTGAAAAAAGTTATAGCTCTTCTTACCCAAAAGTGCATATAAAGACAAATCCTACCACCATAGACTCAACTTTGACTCACACTGACTCCCTATCAAGTATTTGAGGCTGTAATTCCTTACAGTTGAAGACTGTCCATTTCTCCCACTGAATGTAGCTTTGACCTGAGATAATAGCAAAATACATACATACTTCTTCAGCAAAGTTCCTTAAAGGCAAATATGTTGTTGTTAAATGTTATAGCATCAAAGTATTCCATTGTGTGAATATACCACAAACTTCTCTATCCATTTGTTTGTTGATGGGAACTTAGATTGTTTCCAACTCTTTGCTATTGTGAACAAAGCCACATGGATGGGCATATATACTATGCTTCACCGAAAAAAAAGGAACTCTTGCAATATTATTCAAAATGGGTGACCCTGGAGGACGTGATGTTGAGTGAAATATCTCAGACACAAAAGGACAAATACTGCATAGTGCTACTGTTAAAAAACAGGACTGGCATCAGGGTTGGGGTAGACTAAGAAAGATGGGATAAATAATGTACACTGCATTGAAGCAGATGAGGGAGAAAACTGTTTAAGAGGGATATATTATTAAGTATTTTTGTCATGACAAGTGTCCAGAACGAAGGCTACATAGTGGAGTAGACTTGGGGGAGGGATTGTATAACAATGGAAGAATTTTTCTTTTACTTTTCAAAGAGAACAGTGAACTGGGGGTAGAGGGGAGAGGTGGGTAGGGAGAAAAGTGCAACAATGAATGAATGGAAATGCAAAGTCTCTGTAAATTTTCATTAAAATTAATAAGAATTTTAAAAAGTTTTAAAAAGTATAGCATCAACTACAATTCATAAACAAAGTAAATTTTTACACATAGTTGTAGTCACAGACCTATGCTCATGGGCCCTGTTTCAAGTATTAACACACATACACACACACACACACACTATCAGTATGAGATTAAAAGTCATACATCATATGAACTCTGGTGATCCTCCAAATTTTTCCGTAATGATTACTAAACTCTTCTCTTTCAAGATATAACACATAATTTTGAATGATTTCCTAATATTTTTCCTACAAGTTAAAATTAGGTGCCTCCCATGGTGGACAGTGTTTGGTGAAGCTCCCCAATTAAAACAAGCTTGGAAGCAGGAGTGGCATCAACTTCCACAATAGCTTGCCTCTGGAAACCCTATGAACCTGAAGAAAAGACGAAAGTTATACAGAAGGTGTCCAGGACTTTTGTTCATAGGATCACTGTGAGTTGCCTGCGACTAGACGGCACTTAACAACAACAACAACCTTTTTATTTACAATCTTAACATTTAAAACTTTTACAGCTCTTACACATACATTTTATGAGTTTATTTATTCAGAAATTCTTACACCTATGTCATTAGAAATCCTCTCTCTATTAATTCATATAAACTGAGTTGGTATTTCAATAGAGAAATACTCATTAACAACCTACAATATGCAGATGACACAATCTTGCTTGCTGAAATTTAAGAAGACCTGAAGCACTTGCTGTGAAAAGTCAAGGACAGTAGTGTTCAATATGGCTTGAAGTTCAACATCAAGAAGACAAAGATTCTCACCACTGGGCCAATTGACAGCACCATAATAGATGGAGAAGAGGTTGAGATTGTTAGCAATTATAGCTTACACAGATCCATAATCAACACTCTTAATTAATACCAACAGTCAGGAAATCAAAGGACAAATTGCAACAATAATGCTATCAAAACAATCATGAATTTAATAATGAGTCAGCGAAAGAGCACAATTTGAATTATAGGCTTTTTTTCTACAACTTTGAAATACTGAAAAGCTAGATTTGATGTATTTTTTTCTGTCATATGTCTAATTAGAAGAAACTGAAAATCAAAATTCCATTGCTCCTAAGTCAATTTCATTTCAAAGTAGCCCAGTAAGATAGAGTAAATCTGACCCATAGGGTTTCCAATAGAGTCAGTCTTTATGGAATCAGATACTCTCTTTCTTCTTACATGGAGTAGTTGATTTGTTCACACTGCTGACCTTCTGGCAAGCAACCAAATGCCTTAACCACTGTACTACTATATACAGAGATCTATGCTGGCATAGTGTCATAGGATATATAGAAAAATAAACCCCAAGTTGTTATATCAAGAAATTAATTATGTAGACAACAAGCAAACAAATAGGTCTGTCTTGAAAAGAATGAAACCAAGTTTCTCCCTGGAGGCTAGGATTTTGAAGATCCATCTTACTTACTTCGGGCATATGGCCAGGAGCCATCAATCCTTGAAGAAGGACATCATGCTCAGAGGGGTGTAGGGAGGGTCAGCTCAGGAAAGGAAGACCCCATATGAGATGGACTGAACCAGTAATTGGGACAATGGGGGTAGGTGAGTTGGAGTCAATGAGACAGGCTCAGGACAGGGCAGGCTTCAGAGCTGTTGTACATAGGGTTGCTGTGAGTCACAGGAGACTCATGGCACTTAAAAACAATAACCTACAAACGGATATCTGGATTAAAAAAGTTAAATCTTACAGTTTCTCAATGGATGAAATGATAGGTAACATCAGACAACATACTTTAACAAAATGTTAATTTATGGTCATCTAAACGCCTGATGATTGTCTGTTTTGTTTCTCTTTCCTACATATTGTATATCTAGGGGGAGGGACATTGGAGAAACCTCAAAAAAGCAGCCTGCATTATTATTTTTGGTATTTTCAATTGGCTACCCTCCTCATGGGTCTTTCATTCATAGGATTGCTATGAGTTGCCTGCAACTCGATGACATTTAATAACAACAGCATAGAGAGAGATCAGTTGGCCTAGTAGACAGAAAGTGATGCTACCAAGCCAAAGGTGGGTGACTTTAATCTGTGGTCCTCAGGCCTATTTTTGTTTTAGGTCAAACATTCTTCTAGGTTGTATAGCCCTGGTGTGTCCACTTGCTGTACAGAGGTAACTCATGGTTGCTGTGACGCCAAACACTGTGACACTGATGTGTCAAATGCGATTATGGTTAGCCATGGTGGACAGTGTTTGGTGGAGCTCCCTGATTAAAGCAAGCTTGAAAGCAGAGTGGCATCCACTTCTGAAATAGCTTGCCTTCAGAAACCCAATGAACCTGGAGAAAGGATGAAAGTTATACAAGTGTTCAGATATTTCACTCATAGGGTCGCTATGAGTCACATACAACTCGACAGCATTTAACAACAACAACCACCCTCCTCATGAAGACTCTCCTTCCTAAAAACTTGGATTATGTTCTTTTGAGTTTTGAATCAGAGTTTTGTGGTAACAGAGATTTGGGTAACAGTGTTGTGGTTTGTTGTTATGTGCCATTGAGTCGCTTGTGACTCATAGCGACCCTATGTACAAGAGCTCTAAATGCTGTTCTATCCCGTGCCAACCTAGCCATCTCAAACGAACTTATTCCCACCGCTCCTGTCACAGAATCGATCCATCTCATCAAAAGTCTTCCTCTCCTTCGCTGCCCCTCCACTCTGCCAAACATGATGTCCCCCTCCAAGGACCAGTCCCTCCTTGCAACATGCCCAAAGTATGTCAGATGAAGCTTCAGAATCCTTGACTCCAAGGAACATTCCAGCTTCACCTTCTCCAGGACAAACCTGTTTGTTCTCCTAGCAGTTCATGGTATATTTAACACTCTTCTCCAGCACCACAACTCAAAGGCAGCAATTCTCTTTCTATTAACCCTATTCACTGTCCAATTCTCTGATGCATAGCACATAATTGCGAAGACTATAGGCCGGATGAGGTGTACCTTAGTCTCCAACCTGACGTCATTGCTCTTCAGTACTCTTGAGAGGTTCCTCACAGCTGACTTTTCCAGTGCAATTTGTCTCTTGATTTCCTGGCTGCTGTTACCAGCAAGAGTGTTGATTGTGGAGCCAAGCAAACTAAAACTGTTAACTATCTCAATCTCGTCACCATCCATACTGATACTGCTAATTGGCCCAGTGGTGAGAATCTTTATTTTCTTGATGTTGGGCTTCAATCCATATAGAAGGCTGCAGTCCTTGACCTTCTGCAGCAAGTGCTTCAGGTCCTCCTCAGTTTCAGCAAGCAGGGTTGTGTCACCTGCATAACGCAGGTTGTTGATGACTCTTCCACCAATCCTGATGCCACATTCCTCCTCATACAGCCCAGGGTCTTGGATGATCTGTTCTGCATACAGATTGAAAAGGGTTGGAGACAGAAGACATCCCTGACAGACCCACTTCTTGATTTTGAACCATGTAGTATCTCCTTGCTCTGTTCTGACGACTGCCTCTTGGTCCAATATAGGTTTCGCATTATCACAATCAAATGTTCTGGGATTCCCGTTCTTTTCAGAGTCAGCCACAGCTTGTTGTGATCCACACAGTCAAAAGCCTTTGCATAGTCAATGAGTCACAGATAGACATCCTTCTGGTATTCTCTGCTTTCTGCCAAGATCCATCTAATATTAGCTATAATATCCCTAGTACCACGACCTCTTCTAAATCCAGCCTGCACATTGGCAGTTCTCTGTTGACATAGTGTTCCAAATGTTTTTGGATAATTTTCAGCAGAATCTTGCTTGCAGGTGATATTAATGATATTGTTCGACAATTTCAGCATTCTGTTGGGCCACCATTCTTTGGAATGGGACCAAATATCGATATTTTCCAGTCAGTGGGCCAGATGGCTATTCTCCAGATTTCTTGTCACAGATTAGTGAGCACATCCAGGGCACAGTGTAGGTTTCCATTTAATGGTTTCTACACAAGGTGTTCTGTAGGAAGAATCACTGGAAAGGCTCAATATCAGCTGTGAAAACTAAGCCAGGTGCTGACTGTGGAACAAACCACCAACTACTCTTATGTAAGCTCTAACTGAAGCTAAAGAAAATTAAAACAAATCCACAAGAACCAAAATTTGATATTCAGTCTATCCCACCTGAATTTAAAAACCATCTCAGGAATAGGTTGGAATAGGTTTGGGGCCTTGAGCACTAATGAGCGAAGACTGGATGAACTGTGGGATGATATCAAGAATATCATCCATGAAGTGTGCAAACAGTTCTTAAAAAGACAGAGGAAGAAGACCAAGATGGATGTCAGAAGAAATTCTAAGTATTGCACTAGAGCAACAATAATCCAAGGCAAAGGGACAAAATCAGAAAGTTAAGGAGCTGAGCAGAAGATTTCAAAGAGAAGGTTGGGAAGACAAAGCAAAATATTTTAACGAAATGTGCACAGAGCTGGAGTCCTGAAATAAAAAGGGACAAACTTGCTGGTATATCTTAAGCTGAAGGAACTGAAGAACAAAGTCAAGCCTTAAGTTTCAGTACTTAAGGATGGTACGGGCAGAATACTGAATGATAGATATACAGGAAGCATCACAAGAAGACGGAGGGTATACGTGGAGTCACTACCAAAAAAAAAAAAAAAAAGGCTGACACAGAAGAATTTCATAAAACAAACAGCATATGAACAAGAAGCAGTAGTGATGAAGGAGTAAATCCAAGCTGCTCAAAAGAAATTAGGAAAAAAACAAGGTCCCAGGAATATATGGAATACCAATTGACATTTTAAGAAACAAATTTAGTCTCAGATGTGCTTATCAGGTTGTAGCAAGAAATCTGGGAGCCAACTATCTGCATTGGAAGAGATCCGTATTTATTCTTATTCCAAAAAAAAGGTGATCCAACAGAGTGTGAATATTAGCGAACAATATCACTAATATGACATGCAAGCAAAATCCTGCCGAAGGTCTTCCAAAAATGACTGGAACATTGGCAGAGAACCACCAGAAATATAAGCTGGGTTTAGAAAAGATTGTGTCACTAGTGACTTAATAGTCAATGTGAGATGGATCTTGGCTGAAAGCAGAGAATACCAGAAGAATGTCTGTTTTATTGACTATGTAAATGCATTTGTATTTGTGGATTACAACAAATTGTGGTTAACCTTGAGAAGAATGGGGATCCTAGAACACTTGATTATGCTCATGCAGAACACGTACTGGACTAGAAAGCAGTCATCAAAGCAGATCAAGGAAACACTACATAGCTTAAAATCTGGTGTTTCCTGGCTCCATACCTTTTCAATCTATAGGGAGAACAGATTATTCGGGAGGCTGGACTTTTTGAAGAGGAATGTGGCATCAGGAATGGAGGAATATTTCTCAAGAACCAGCATTATGCAGATGACACAGTCTTGCTTGCTGAAACTCAGAAGGACCTGAAGTGCTTGTTGCAGAACATCAAGGATTGTAATCTTCAATATGAATTGAAGCTAAACATCAAGAAAACAAAGATTCTCACCACTGGGTCAATTGGCAACACCATGATAGATAGAGAAGAGATTGAGATTGTTGACAGCTTCCATTTGCTTGGTTCCACAATGAACTCTCTTGGCACCAGCAGTCAGGAAATCAAAAGACAAATTGAATTAGGACACTCTTCCATAAGGGATAACTCCAGGGTGCTAAAGTGAAACAATGTCAATCTAGAAACTACGATGCACCTGATCCAGGCACAGTCTTCACAATTTTTTACTGTGTACCAGAGATCAGGACAATGACTAGTATGACAGGAAAAAATAATTAATGCCTTTGAGTAGTGGTGCTGGAGAAGAGTATTGAACATAATTTGGACTGCCAAGAGAAAAATAGATTTGTCCTGGACAAAGTGAAACAAAGCTGATCCTTTAAGGAAAGGATTTTGAGGAGAGTCTCACATACTTTACCAGGAGGTACCTGTCCTTGGAGAAAGACATCATGTTGGAAAGGAGGAAGGATAGCAGAGGAGAACAAAACCCTAGATGAGATGGGTTGACACAATAAATAAGGCAGTGAAATTGACTCAGGATAGGGTGGGCTTCAAAACTATTGTGCATACAGTTGAGATAAGTTAGTTGCAAGTGACTCAATGGCACATAACAACAACATAAGCGGTACAGTGATATGTATATTACATTCTTTAGATGATGCATGAACATTCTAATTTTTTGTTGCTGTTGTTCTTATTCCAGATGTAGGTTTCTGTTTTTCTAACATTGCTAATTTTACTTTGGACAATGTTGTATAGAGGGACCGGTCCTTGTAGAGGAACATCATGCTTGGGAGGAGGGAGGGACAGCGCAGGAGAGTAAGACCCTCTATGAGGTGGATTGATTCAGTGACTGGGATAATCGGGATGGGTGTGTTGGAGACAGTGCGATTGGCACAGGACAGAGCAGAGTTTAGGGCTGTTGTACATAGAGTCGCTATGAGTTTCAAGAGACTCAATGGCACATAAAAACAACAACAGCAGCAACTAATCTTACCATTATGTCATAATTTTTCTTCTATTTAATAGTAGCATCAGCAACAAAACCACTCTGAGTATCTGAAAACCTATTCATGCAAATTTTATTTAAAGGGTCACAGATGTTCTAAATGCTTGCGTTCTGGGTCATTTGATCACAAGATTGGTTGAGGGAGGACACACAGCAATTCTGTGTTGTATTATTTTCCCTTTCAAGGTCATTGTATATAGTTGCTATAAAAAATCTCAATCATTTGTAATTCATGACATCAACAATGAGATGTAATAATCAGAGAATGAAAGCAAAATTATGAATACAGATCATTAATGATAAGAAGCTATTTCCAGGAGGAGGGTTATTAAAGTCTGCGTTTTCAGTTTAAAGCTTCAGATCAAATTTATAAACAAAAACACTGGAGTAAATTTGACCTTGGCTTCACTTCGCTTCTTCTGCAGAGCCCTGACTGTTGGCACTCCCGGCTACAGCTGTATTTCATTTCCAGTGTGTTCTCAGGCCCTGGAGAGCTCCTTCTCCTGATCCTCAGCAGAGCATACTGTTCTCCTCTGCCTTTTCTTTTAAAGCTGAGGGTTCCTTCAAGTTTGGGACAGTCTTCCAGATTTCCTTTCCAATACCCATTATTGTGTCTGCTGGGACTCATTTAAGGTTTGTGAAAAGCAAGCAAGAAAACAAGAAAATTAAGAAAAACGGCAAGGAATGCAGAAGTAAGGAAAGAAAAGAGCAATAACAAGGAGAGCATGATGGAACGTGTCCTTGCTTCAAATATTCACTTTTACTATATTCAAAATAATAAGCCCTTTTATGTGACCAAGATTCTTTTATTTGTCTCTGGTCTCCCTCTAAAGATGTTTTTTAGGCCAATAAATGGCCGAGCGGCTGCTATGAAAAATCAATTGGAAACAGCACCAAAGGCTTTGTGTATATACTTTGGGAACTGATTATAGAATTCTGCCATGAATCTAATTTAGCCTGAAGGTCTAAATCATATCAATACATCTTCATCTCTCATCATGATTTGGTCCTTGTCATATGAAAATGAGACCTCAAAAATAATCATGAAAACAACATTTATCGTGGATAGCATAAAAGTATTTGGATTTTATAGGAAAACAAGGTAATTGGAGATAAATTAACTTCTTTAGAACAAACTCATTCTTGAAAATATAATCCTTCTAAGTTTCACTTATATTGTTGTGTGTCATCAAATCAGATCCAACTCATAGCTGACACTCCAGTGGGTTTTCAGAGGCAAAATAAGTTGGGAGGAGACTGCATGCATCTGGTGGATTCAAGCCACGTGCTCGTCTGCACAACTACTTGCCTACTAGGCTGCGAGAGCTACCTCCGTTATTACTCATGGAACTTTGGAAAACCATAGAATGCCCACTGTGTTTAACTCTCAAAAAGTCAACCAAAACACATACAATTTGAGGTGTTTTATGCACACATCATAAAGGCATGAAAGAAAGCAAAATTTTAAAACAAAATTCTTACTTCCAAAGTGGCAACATTATAATATGGAAGACAAATGTCAAAATCTTTTCCTCATGTTAAGTCTCCTTCTCTAGCCATTATTTTTGAACACTGTAAAATAGTTTATTAAGAATCAGTAGGGATAATGTCCAACAGAACAAAGATGTAGGGTATTGAGAAAATGGCAGAATTCTGCCTCATCAATAAGTGTATAACTGGTATTATATCTCAGAGAAAACCTTCTCTTATCTTGTAAATCCTGATATGGACGTGGTCTTATAATTAGGAAGGATCAATAGATAAGAAACAGTAAACAACATTTTATCTTGGGACTTTAATTAATATATTTTTCTGTTTGAAAAATTTTCAAATAAAGGCTATAAGGACGTACTGGTCAGAAGAACACTCAATTCTGAGGTCCTTTCTCCTAACCCTCTTGACTAAAGTCTTAAGCAGTTTATTCTAATTTGACTCTTCTTTAATATTAAATTGTATGAGTTTTAATATAAGAAATATGCTTCAAAATATGATAAACAGTAATAATTTTAGCAACAAAAAATGTGTATCATTTTCTATCAAACATACTAAACAGGAATCTGACATTTAAATTGCCCAATGATCAGAAAAATAAATATTTATTTCTTCTTGAGTGACTTAGAGAAGTAAAATTGTTACAAAGGCATTTGAATGTCTGGTATTTACATACTTAATATTTTTTTAAAACATATATATATTAGAAAATCAGCATTTATTTATGAATTTTTCAATAATTCTCAAAAAATGCATAATTTTGATACTTCAGATATCAGATAATATATACAATTTACCCACATTTTTAATCCTTTTTTGTAATTTTTAATAGCTCTAGCCTCACCTCTGATTCAAGTGTAGCTTACATAATTAACTGTTAGTGCTTGTAATAGGTAATTTCCTAATGGCCAGCTATATGCATTAGATTCAAAGACACATATGTACAAAGGGTTCCACGGGGTATAAAGACTAATATGTACATTTTTCCTACATTCAAAGGAATTTATACATTCAAAGTACATTTACAAAACCAAAGCTTAGCCTACTACTTGAAATAGAATACATTTCTAACAGTTGTAGAGGCAAATAAAAATGAGAGAAATGCTAAATTGAAACATAGTCATGACTTACATAACATACCGATAGATAAGAACACTTTTGATGCAGAAGGTAGGGCTGGAAACGTTTCATCAAGGAGAAGGTGTCTCATTTCTAAACTATTTTTCTATATTTTTAATACAAGTACACTACAAGTTCTCTGGGATAAATTTTAAATAATACATATAAGAATTTCTATTTATATAAACAAAAAGGTTAATTGCCTTTTCTTCTACATGCCCATGCAAACTTTATCCTCTGCTGATAATTCCTTGTATATCCTTTAATTCCGGTTACTTTGCACACACAGAGACTATGAAATACACTCCACTTTCCTCTCTTCATCATAAAAATATCCATAGATTGAAGTCCAGAATGTGTTCAAGGAATCATTAGTAGGTACGCCTTGACTAGAAAATAAAGCAGTCTGATTTATCACTGGTGGCCTAGCATTGCAATCCCAAGGGCACACAGTTTGAATCCACTAGTTGCTCCATGAGAGAAGGATGGGCAATCTCCTCCCATGTGATTTACTGTCTCTGAAAACCTCCTGGAAGGTAATTTATGAGCCTATTTCAATTTGACAGAAAATGACAACAACAAAGAATTGGTAGAGTAAGCTGGGGTTGAGATTATGTCAGACATTGAATGTCATATTTAGAAATGTGGACTGAATCTACAGCAAAAGAGAGACTTTGAAAAATTGGAAGAATGTTCTCATCTGTCTTTCACGGATAGATAAAAATGGAGTTTTTAGATATATTGTTGTTGTGTACTGTTGTGTACCATAGAGTCTGAACAGACCCATAGCTGACTCTCTGGCAAGTTTTCACAGGCAGTTAATAACACAGGAAAAGATTGCATGTCCTTCTGCCACAGAGGAGATGATGGCCTCAAACTGCATGCCTTCAGGTTTGTAGCACAGCTTCATATATACATATAATTTCGTCAAAATAAGCATCCAAAGGACAGACAGTGTGAATTTTCATTTTCTGGAAAACCCTATAAATTGTGAAAATATAACAAAGAACTTAAATTTATCAATTTATCAACCACCTTCACAAGAGCTATCTTCTGGTGACAACGAGATATATATACATACACATACACATACACATACACATACACATACATATACATATACACAGGAGTGTATACATACATGAGATTGTTAATAGCTTCAGCTTGCTTGACTCTACAATCAACACTCTTGGTACCATAATCCAGGAAATCAAAAGATGAATTGCACTTGGAAAATCTTCTGTTAGGGACCTCTCCAGAGTACCAAAGAGCAATGATGACAGTCTAGAGACTAAGGTGCATCTGATGCAGGTCATGGCCTTTCCCATTACTTGCTATCCATCAAGAGCTGGACAATGACTAAGGATGATAGAAGAAGAATCAATGCCTTTGAACTGTGGTGATGGAGTAGAATATTGATTATGCCATAGACTGATAATAGAATAAACAGGCCTGTCCTGGAGAGAGTGAAACCAGGCTGCTCCTTGGATGTCATCGCTAAGGAAAGATGGCTAAAAGCAAGGAATATGAGAAAAATATCTATCTGTTTTTATTGACTATGGGAATCATTAAAATTAGGGCTAACACTGAGAATGAGGAATCCCAGAACACTTAATTGTGATCATGCAAAAGCTATACTTAGATCAAGCAGCTCTTCTCCAAACAGAGCTGGGGAAACACTGTATAGGTTTAAAATCAGGATGATTGTACATTATGGATGTATCATTTCTCCCTACCTATTTTATCTTTATGCTAAGCAAACAATTCGTGAAACTGAACTCTGTAGAGAGGAATGAACCATCATGATCAGAAGAGGTGTGGCACTAAATACATTATAGCCAACATCAATGGATCTTAGTAGAAAGCAAATGGTATCAGTGGTATATCCATATGTGTTTCATTGACTATGCAAACGTATTTGACTGTGTGGATCACAACAAATTATGGCTAACACCAAGGATAATGGGAATCCCAGAACATTTGATTGTGCTTATGCAACATCTATTGGAAGCAGGAGTGGCATCCACTTCCTAAACAACATGCCTCTTGAAACTCTATGAACTTTGAGACACGATGATAGTTATAGAAAGGCTTCAGGTCTTTTGTTCATAAGGAGGCTATGAGTTGTAATAGACTCAATCATCATCATCAACAACAACAACATATAAAACCTATACTTGGACCAGGAAGCAGTCTTCAGAACAGAACAAGGAAACACTGTATGGCTCAAAATATGGAAAGGAGTGTATCAAGGATGCATCCAATCTCTATATCTTTTCAATGTATATACAGAACAGATCATTCGGGAGGTTGAGCTTTATGAGGAGGAATGTAGTATTAAGATTTGAGGAAGATTTATCAACAACCTGCAATATACAGATGACATAACCTTGCTTGCTGAAACTGAAGACAACCTGAAGTGCTTCCTGAAGAAGGTCAAGGACTGTGGTCTTCAATATGGATTGAAGCTCAGCATCAAGAAGACAAAGATTCTCACCACTGGGCCAATTGGCAGCACCATGATGAATGGAGAAGAGATTTATGATGTTAACAATTTCAGCTTGCTTGGCTTCAAACAATACTATTGGCACCAGCAGTCAGGAAATCAAAAGATGAACTGCACTGGGAAAATCTGCTATCAGGCACCTCTCCAGAGTACTGAGAAGCAATGATGTCAGTCTAGAGACTAAAGTGTGCCTGGTCCAGGCAATGATCTTTGCAATTACTTGTTATGTATCAGAGAGCTGGAAAATGACTAATGATAGAAGACGAATTGATACCTTTGACTTGTGGTGCTAGAGAAGTCTTGAACATACCATGTACTGCCAAGAAAACAAATAGGTCTGTATTGGGGAGGAGGAAACCAAGTTTCTCCTTGGAGGCTAGAATTTTGAAGCTCCATCTTACATGCTTTGGGCACATGGCCAGGAGGGAATGGTCCTTGGAGAAGGACATCATGCTTGGAAGAGTGGAGGAGAGAAAAACCCACAATGAGATTGATTGATACAGTAACTGGGGCAATAGGAGTAGTTGTGTTTGAGTCAGTGAGACTCACTCCAGACAGGGGAAGATTGAGAGCTGTTATACTATGAATCACAGGCGACTTGATGGCATATAACAATAACAATAACAACAAATATATATGTGTTTGTGTGTGTATGTATATTCAGCAAAGCTTTGCATTATCAAACTTAACTTTTGCATTTGAGAGTGAAAAGTTAGTTTTGTTCAGAAAGTTCATTTTACTAATTTTTGGTGTGGTGAATTTATGGGCTATTTGGGTTTTCTTTTCTCTATGTTGTCTGTGTTTCATGTTTCATATTCTTTAACAATGTTATTTTTAAAGAATTTTGTGTGTGTGTGTGTGTGTGTGTGTATCTATTGGTCTACTATCTATCTATCTCTTGGAAGGAGGAGTGGCATCCACTTTCATAATAGCTTGCCTCCTATGAACCTGGAGAGAGGAAGAAAGGCACTCAAGCCTCGAGGACTCTCCTTTATAGGGTCGATATGAGTCACCTGCGACTCGAACTTAAAAACAACAACATACATGTATATGTGTGTGTGTGTATATGTGTGTGTGTGTGTGTATACATTCATATGCAATTTACATACCTATATACTGCAACATTTTAATATTTTCTTCTTAAATTTAGATATCTAAATTATCTGAAATATATTCTTGTACTGGAGAGAGCATGAAAGGCACCCAAGCATTGAGGATGCTCTTTCATAGGGTCACTATGAGTCGCCTGTGAATCCACGGCTCTTAACAACAGCAACATATACAACATGAAATATACAATATTATTAAGTTGTTACTTTATATTTCATTTGGACAGTTCATAATATTATTACTAACTGCATGATTTATTTTCCTAAACACATGCCATAATTCTTGTTAAGTGAGTGTAATTTATCTAGTATTTTACAATGGTGTATTTATTTACTCTGTAGTATTACTACACTGGTAAATTGTTCAAATTTTATGTAATCTTACTATCTTAGCCTTCAAAATTGCCATGCTTACTCTTTGCTTTTTAGAGTTTTAGGTTTTGCTTTTTAGGTTCAGGTTTTGTTGTTGTTGTTTTTAGGTTCAGTTTTTAACATCATGAAAGAGCCCTATTGATATTTTTTTAACTGTATGTAATTTACATATTAATTTGAATAGAATGTACATACTTTATAATATGATATCTTCTCATTAATAAGTACAGTATTTATTCCAGTATATAAACACCTTAACTTTAATTCCTAGCTATTAACTATTAGATTAGGATTCTTTTTAATTAAAAATTCTACTTGGATAATATAGCAGTAGAAAAATGAATCTAGCTTTGTAAATCTTGGTATATAAAGTATTACTGAACTCCCATACATCTCAAAGTATTTCAAAAGACTATATTTTCTTTATACAATGTTGTTGTTATGTGCTGTCGAGTTACTTGTAATTCATAGCGACTCTATGTACAACAGCCCTTAAAATTACTCTATCTTGTGCCAACTTTACTGTCTCTGACACATCTACCCTCATTACCCCAGTCACTGCATCAATCCATCTCATTGATGGTCTCCCTCTTTCTCCATCCCTCCAGCCTTCCAAGAATTATGTCCCTTTCCAAGGACCAGTCTCTCCTTGCAGAATGCCCAAAGTATGTCAGATGAAACCTCAGCATCCTTGACTCCAAGGAGCAGCCTGGCTTCACCTTTTCTAGTATGAACCTGTTTGTTCTCCTGGCAGTCCATGGTATATTCAACACTCTTCTCCAGCACCACAGGTCAAAGGCATCAATTCTCTTTCTGTCATCTCTAGTCATTGTCCAGCTGTCTGATTCATAGTAAGCAATTGTGAAGACTATGGCCTAGATCAGGCACACCTTTGTCTTGAGACTGACGTTGTTCTTCAGTACTCTGGAGAGGTTCCTGACAGCCAACTTTCTCAGTGCAATTTGTCTCTTAATTCCTGGCTGTTGGTATCAAGAGCATTTTTTGTGGAGCCAACCACACTAAAGCTGTTAACAATCTCAATCTCTTCACCATTTATCATGATGCTGCTGATCAGCCCAGTGTTAAGAATCTTTGTTTTCTTTATGTTGAGCTTCAATCCATATTGAAGGCTGAAAGCACTTCAAGTCCTCCTCAGTTTCAGCAAACACGGTTCTGTCATCTGCATAACACAGGTTGTTGCTGAATATTCCTCCAATCCTGATGTCACATTCCTTCTCATACAGCCCAGCCTCCAAGATGTATACAATTATATGTTATTCTCCATTTATGTATTGTACAATTGTATGTTTTTGTTGTTGTTGATTGCCGTTGAGTCAATATCTACTCATAGTAACTCTGTGAACAAAAGCCCTAATGCCTTTCCATAGCTATCATTGTTTCTCCAAGTTCATAACTTTCCACAGACATGTGGTTTAGGAAGTGGATGCAACTCCTGCTTCCCAAACTGTTTTACAACTGGGAGCTCCACGAAACACTGTCCACAATGGGAAACCATTCTGGTATTTGATATCCCCATGGCACAAAGTTGAGGATCATAGCAAACCCAGGTTACCTCATATAGCACATTGACAAGAGTGATGTGCAAAGCGGAAGAATGTTCCTCCAAGACATAACATAACTAGTCTCATTTAGCAGTGGTTACGTGTTGTCAAGTTGAATATGACTCAGAGTAAGCTTTGCACAGAAGACCTGAATTCCGTTTAATGATTAACATCATTTGTGTACATTTATAAAAGAATTTGTAGAGTTTCCAGAGGCACCTAGTTTAGGAAGTGGATGCCACTCCTGTTTCCCAATATGAATCTGTCTAGATGCTTATCCAACCACTTTACATAATGGGTAAGCATTATGGTATTTGACACAACTATGGAATAGAGTTCAGCATCACCGCAATTCCAAGTTGTTCATACAGTAAATAGACAAAAGTTCGCTGTGTCTTTTAAATAATATTCTTCTAAAATTAATAAATTTGGCTCAAAAGCCCTACAGGATTTTACATCCACACCCTCGAGCAGGACTCCACTCTTACTTACCCTTAGTCCAAGGCTCAAGGGGCACCCATTTTTGAAGGGGGGAAAAACAGTAACACACAACAGAAAAGGACCCCAGAAACTTCCCTTGCCTGACCGCCATCAAGACCAAATCAACATTAAGATGACTGTCAGCGAGCCAGATGGCTTTGAGAGTGGAGGGAGACTTCCAAGTCCCCAGGCCCCAGGCCATCTCACAGACCCATCCCCTTATCAAAGAATTTACAATTGTATACATATATAAAATCTCAGATTATGCAATGTAGACCTATGTAAAATGGTCTCTAAATAAGAAAATAATGATTTTCTCATTCTCGTATTATTTCTCTTCTTGTTTCACTGCATTGACTAGAAACCTAAACACAAAGTTAACAGAAATGTTATAAATCATTATACATTTATATAACTGTCACTATATGGCTAGAGATTGTGTTCTATAAGTGATTATGCAGTAGTTGTGTTTCCTTCCTTAATTTTTATAAGATTCTTTGTATCAGCAAAGGTTTTATAGTAACAGAAGTTAAATTTCTTTTAAAACTTTCCATCTACTGAAAAAATAATTTGATTATTCTTTTTTCAAGGTGGTAAATTATATGACTAGCTTTTCTTAATTTTACCACATTGTTATAATAAAGGAATGTGTTTATTTTGTCATGATAAATGTATATTATGCACATTGCAGGAAGTTTTCTGCTTATGTGTTCATAACTATTTCTGCGAACCAAATTTACTTGGGAGAGTAGATTTTACTTTTCATTCTCATAAATATCTGGTCTACTATTTTCTTCAGTGAGTAAGCTCTTATTCATTCATGAATTACTCATTATCTCCTCTCTGTTATTCACAATGTTTTCTTTTTTTTACCTTACCTAAAGTAGAACTTTTTTGTTTGTTTGTAGAGAGAAGAGACCCATCTGTGTTATCAAATATTTGGTGTAAGTCACACCATTGATTTTTATTTTGCCTGAGCTCTCAGAGAGTTTATTCCTACCCTCCTCTTTGCCCATGGACCTCTGCCTCAGCCTCAGGGTCCTCAACAGGGTCCCTGCTGCTCTCCTTGTTGCCTGTGAACCTTTGCTGCTCTATGCAAATTATTTCACCTTTCTTGGATCAACAATCAACACCCTTGGTACCAGGAAGAAGATCAGGAGGTGTGTTTGCAGTGGGTAAGTCTTCTGTAAGGATCTTTCCAGAATATTGAAGAGCAATGATGTCGGTTTAAAGATTAAGGTGCTCCTGATTCAGAACCTGTTTTTTCCCCATCACTTAGTATGCAACTGAGAGCTGGACGATGAATAAGGATATCAAGAAATAGATATGTCCTGGGAAAAGTGAAGCCTGAGTGCTCCTTGGAAGCAAAGATAAGAAAGCTCCATTTCTCATACTTTGTATATGCTGTGAGGAGAGATTGTTCCTTGGAAAGACCAGCATGCATGGAAAGATGTACGGGTAGGTAAGCAAAAGAAAGAAAGGTCCCCAATTGAATGAATTGACACAGTAACTGCAGCAACTCAAGTGGGTCAGAGACGATGAGGATGGCACAGGATAGGTCTGGGTTCAGAACTGTTAATCATAGGGTTGCTATGAGTCATGTTCAATTTGATGGCTCCTAAGAACAAATAGGAGTTTAAAAGAATACAAAGTAAATGAGGAACTACTTTCACCACTTTATCCTTTTGTAACACATCAACTAATTATTTGCTGTGCAATTGATTTTGACTTGACAACCATATGCAAATCAGAGTAGAGAAACTGTAGTTTTATATCATGCTTATCCTGGAGCTTTAAATTCTTTTATTTTTTGATACTAAAGGATCTTTTTTAAAATTTTTTCCATCCTTCTAAGCTATGCATTAAAATAATGCTGCTTGTATATTGTGAAGCAATTTTATGTGTTAATAGTGCAAGTGGAAAGAGTATTCTGCATCCATTACCTTCCGTGCTTTCTGGCAACTCCATCATACACTTTCATAAAGAACAATATTTCTTCCCTTGCCCTAGAGAAAAGTTTCTGATTTCCACTAAAACTCAAGCCATTTTTAAGTACCTAGTTATAGTTTGGTGTACCAGAACTGACCCATAGATGACTCCTAGTAACCCATAGTTGCTTTTTGTTGTTGTTGTTGTTATGTGCTGTAGTTGCTTGTAATTCATAGCGACTCTATGTACAACAGCTCTAAATTCTTCTCTGTCCTGTGCCAATCTCACTGTCTCTGACACACTCATTCCGATTGCCCCTGTCACTGAATCAATCCATCTCCCCGAGGGCCTTCCCCTCCTGCGCCTGCCCTCCACCCTCCCAAGAATGATGTCTTTCTCCAAGGACCGGTCTCTCCTCACAACATGTCCAAAATATGTCATACGAAGTCTCAGAATCCTTGCCTCCAAAAAGCAGCCCATTTTAACCCTCCCCAGGATGAATGTTTGTTTTCTTAGCAGTCCATGGCACCCTCAGCACTCTTCTCCAACACCAAAGCTCAAAAGCATCAATTCTGCCCTCCCTGGTCATTGTCCAACTCGCTGATGCTTAACGAGTGACTGCAAAGACCATGGCCTGTCCCAGATGCACCTTAGTCTCCAGAGATACACCGTTGCTCTTCAGTACTTTAGAGAGGTCCCTAACCTCAGACTTTCCCATCACAATACGTTTTTTTATTTCCTGGCTGCTGGTGCCAAGTTTGACTGTGGAGCCAAGCAAACTAAAGCTGTGAACAATCTCAATCTGTTCACCATCCATCCTGATGCTACCAGTTGGTCCAGTGGTGAGAATCTTTGTCTTCTTGACATTGAGCCTCAATCCATATTGAAGGCTGCAGTCCTTGACCCTCTGTAGCAAGCACTTCAGGTCCTCCTCAGTTTCAGCAAACAGAGTTGTGTCATCTGCATAACGCAGATTGTTGATAGATCTACCACCAATCCTGATGCTGCATTTCTCCTCATAGGGCCCAGCCTCCCGGATGATCTGTTCTGAATACAGGTTTAAAAGGTATGGAGACAGGAGACATCCCTGGTGTACACCCTTCCCAATTTCGAACCATGCAGTGTTTCCCTGCTCTGTTCTGACAACTGCCTCTTGGTCCAAGTATAGGTTTCGCATTAGCACGATTAAATGTTCTGGGATTCCCATTCTTCTCAGAGTCAGACACAGTTTGTTATGGTCCACACAGTCAAACCCCTCTGCATAACCAATGAAGCACAGATAGACACTCCTCTGGTACTCCCTGCTTTCAGCCAATATCCATCTGACATTAGCTACAATATCCCTAGTACCACAATCCCTTCTAAACCCAGCCTGGACTTCCAGCAGTTCTCTGCTGATGTGCTGTTCTAATCATTTTTGGAGATTCTTCAGCAGAATCTTGCTTGCATGTGAAATCAACGACATTGTTCTTTAGTTTCCACACTCTGTTGGGTCACCTGTCTTTGGAATGGGAACAAATATAGATCTCTTCCAGTCAGTTGGCCAAGTGGTTGTTCTCCAGATTTCTTGGCACAACTTGGTGAGCACATCCAGGGCAGAATCTGTTAGCTGAAATATGAAAATTGGTATACCATCTATTCCTGGGGCCTTATTTTTCGCTACTTCATTCAAAGCAGCTTGAACTTCTTCCTTCATCACCATAGGCTCTTACTCATGTGTTTCATTAAATTCTTCTGTGTCTGCCAATTCTTTTCAATATATTTCAGGATATTCTTTCCATCTTCTTTTGATACCTCCTGGATCATTTATTACTCTGTCCAAAGCATCCTTGATTATAGCAACTTGAGGTTTGAAGTTGCTTTTTAGAGGCAGTTAGTGACACAGGAGGAGATTGCCCATCTTTCCCCCACGGGTGGCCTCGAACTACATGGCTTCGGGATAACAGCACATCTTATTACCACTAGGCCACCAGAGCTGTTTTAGTTCTAGTAGCATAGTAAATAAGTGTTGTTAACTAGAAGGTTAGTGGTATGAATCTGTCAACCATTCCTTAATAAAAAGGTATCAGGCTGTCTCCACCTCTAAAATTTATAGTGTCTGAATCTTGTTGGAGGGGTTGCCATGATTCAGAACTGACTTGATAACTGTGGGTCTATTTTTCAGAAAAATTGGCTGGAAGTAACTACTGTTTTCTTTTAAACATTAATTGAATTCTTTATTCTTTAGTTCCTAAGCAACAGTATTTTTTTTTTCCTAGAGTGTCGCACACATGTTAAGAACTTAATAAAGGCTGGTTATCTTACATTTACTCTTTAAGAACAGCAATCAGAAAAGGCCATTTAATGTAAAGCACGGCAATAAAAGGTATAATCTTTAAAAGGGTAGGGGATTAGTAGTGCTGCTGAAAAGGTAATACTTTTCCTCTCCATTTGTGAACTGGGAACAAGAATGGAGCTGATGGGTGAGAGAGTAATGCTTCTTTTTAAATTTTTTCCTGTCTGGTTCCCACAAAGCAACTTTATCTTCCCCAAGTGTGTCTGTGTGGGTTCTTAACTACGAGTCTTTTAGCATCCAAGCCTGTTAACCATTTGGACCGCCCAAGGTCTCCTAAGCCATTACTATACAATCAATTCAACCAAATGGGACTGTATAACAGAGTAGGGGTGGTTCACATAGCTCCAGTCAGCTTTTCAGAAGCAAACCGCCACACTTTTCTCTCACAGAGCAGCTGATGGGTTCAAACCAGTGACCTGATTAACAGCTGAGGACTTAACTACTGAACAACAGGAATTCTTAAAATTGTGTTCAAAATCCAGAACCAAGTCAACATAAGAAACAAACAAACAAAAATTTAGAAAACAGAAATAATTTGTTTTGGTAATTTTCAAGCTTGAAGTTTAATTTTTTAACAAATTTACACAAATGTCATTTCAAGTCATTTTCCAAATAATTCATTATATCTTTATACCATCACCAAAGGCTTACTGCTTTAGGAAGCTGATATTTATAGCTGTTATTACAACCAATGGTTAAAATAATAGAAAACTAACCTTTAATAACCTTCAATAATAACGGGAGGACTACATTTTATAATATCTCAGCAAGTAAGAGTAGTGTTAGCTTTCTTATCAAATGAAATTTCCTTCAAATTTTTCTTAAATGAAATCATTTTCTTGCCCTTTCTTGTTTGCCCTCAGTAGTTTGTTTGAGGCCCTTTTGTCGACCTTCGCTGTTTGCTTTTATTTATGGCTAGAGACTAAAGTTCTTCTTAAGATCAATTTTGGTTGCTCTTTCCTGTTTGCTCCCAAATTTTTGTTCAAAATTTGAATGGTAGTGGCAGCGTCAGTCGTGGTATATTCTCCTAACAAGAAGTGTCAAGTTTCCCTTGGCATGGATAGTGCTAAGGACAAGTGTAATGTTGATAAGGCCATGCCAGCTACTCTGTGTCACAACCAGAACTCTTAGACAGGAGACAATTCTGTAAAAACCCCTCACATTCATATAATCCCCCCACAGTCTCCAAGAGAGGGTGACACAATTGTGTTGTTGTGGTTGATTGCCTTCAAGTAATACACGCCTCTTAGCAACCCTACGAACAAAAGGCCTGAAGCCCCTCTAACAACTATCGACGGAGTTAGAAAGCTTCTGTCTCCTTTCTCCTATAGGTTGTTGATGGATCAGCTGACTACTGAACTACAGCTGACCCACTAACAGGTTTTCAGAGGCAGTTAATTGCATGGGAGGATATTGCCCATCCTTCCCTTGTAGAGCAGCTGGTGGATTCGAACCTTGTACCTTTGGGATTCCAGCACAGCTATAATAATACTTCTACTTTTCCATTCCAGGGTTTTTTTTGTTTGTTTGTTTTTGTTTTTGAGGGTTTTTTTTGGGGGGGTGGGGGCACGGTGGTTTGTGAACCATCAAATCGGATCTGACTGGTACAGGAGGAGATTGTCCCTTCTTCACCAGCAGAGCATCTAGTGGATTCGAACCACACACTTCTGGGATTACAGTACAGCATCTTGCCATTAGGCCACCAGAGCTCGCCATCCACTCCAACTTTTGTCTTTGAGATTTATTTTTGGTGAGAGGCAATAGACCATAGTTTTGTAGTAACATGGTTGTTATGTGCTGTCAAGTTGCCTGTGGCTCATAGTACAACAGCCCTAAATCGTTCTCTATCCTGTGCTGATCTTATTGTTTCTGATACACCTGCCCCCATTACACCAGTCACTGAATCAATCCATCTCATTGAGGGTCTTCTTCTCCTTAGTTATCCCTCCTCCCTCTCAATCATGATGTCCCGTTCCAAGGACTGATCCCACCTTGTGACATATCCAAAGCATGTCAAGTGAAGCTACAGAATCTTTACCTCTAAGGAGCAGACTGGTTTCAGCCTCTCTAGGACAAATCTGTTTGTTCTCCTAGGAGTCCATGGTATACTCAACACCCTTCTCCAGTACTACAGCTCAAAGGCATTAATTCTCCTTCTATCATCCCTAGTCATTGTCTGGCTTTGTGATACCTAGCAAGTAATTGCAAAGACTATGGCCTGAATCAGGTGCACCTTATTCTCCAGTCTGACATCGTTTACTCTTCAGTACTTTGGAGAGGTCTCTGATATCGGACTTTCCCAATGCAATTCCTCTTTTAATTTCCTGCTGCTAGTGCCAAGAGTTGTTGATGGTGGAGCCAAACAAACTAAAGCTGTTAACAATCTCTTCACTATCTATCATGATGCTGCCAATAAGCCCATTGGTGAGTAACATTAGCATTTATAAAAGGTATGTAGTCATCATGAGTGGGAATTGACACAATGGAAACAGTTGTAGTTTAGATTTGCATTAGAAAAAAAATCAGGTTAAAATAGGTCTTCATTTTGTAGAATTTTCCTTCATGGTAAGTTTATAATTGTTTCTCTTGTTTCTTAGATCCAATTAGGCTGAGTAACATAGGTCTGATGCCTATGGTTTAAGTGTTGGACTGCTAACAGAAAGAACCCATCAATCATATAACAAGTGAAAGATGAGATGGTCTCCTTGTATTAAAATAGATAATTTTGGAAACCACATAGGAGGTTGCTGTGAAGCAGGAACAACTCAAAAACAGTGGGATTCATTTTGGAAGCCCTGGTGTGCAGTGGTTAAGTTCTCAGTTGCTAATCAAAACATTAGTGCTTCAAACCCATCCATTCTTCTGAGGAAGTAAGGTGTGGAAAGCAAGCTTGATATTTTATATACCATTTATATTCAGTTTGTCGAGTTTCTCTGAGCTGAAACTGACTCCTTTTCACAGGGCTAGGAGACATTGGTTAATGCAAGTAACTAACTTGCTGGGATGCTAATCTAAAGACTAGTATTGAAGAGTCCACTTCAGAAGGAATGTCCTACAAGATGCTTCTGAATAGTCATCCATTGAGGCTCCTATGAAGGGAAATTGAATTGTAACACACGTGAGGCCACTGCCAGTCTGAGCTGACTCAGCAATATCTTAACACATTGTTATGGATTTCAAAGAAAGTCTTCCACTAATCTTGCTGAGCTTCTAGTACATCTTTCTCCCAATGTTAGAAAAAAAAAAACCCCAAACAACCCACCCCTATTTGTTACTAGAGAAAATCAAACCACAAAATGTGAATTCTAGAGAAATCCTAAGCTGATATCTCTGATCCCACCCAATGCACATCAGCTTCCGTATAGTTTTGTTAAAAAGCAGACACAGTTTGATGAGGGGGTGAGGGTTGAAGGAAATGGGAAAGATCCTATGGGAAAAACAATGTTTTTGAATTTTGTAAAAAAGCCAATATAAAATGGAAAAAAAAGCAAGCGGGTTCATATACCTGCTAACAAAGTTTGGAAAGGCTCATATACTTTCAAACGATTGTCTTGTAGTAAGATGACAGGTTATGTTACATAGGAACTTTAGGGATATTTGTTATGGAGAAACAAATGAATATATAAACTTACTGCTACAGAATATTCAATTACCTTGCTAAAGGTAATAGTAATCACAAGAAAAACAGTACATACTGACGTTGTTGTTGAGTACCATCGAGTTGGAATTGATTCATAACAGCCTATAATAGGATTTCAGAGGCGGTAAAGTGCACCAGCGGAGATTGTCCATCTTTCTCCCATGGAACAGCTTATGGATTCGAACTGTGTACCCTTCTGTTACCACTAAGCATTCAGAGATTCCTAATGCATATAGATAGGGCCTTACAAATAAATTAGAAACTTATTTTAAAAAATCAGCTTTTAGTTAATTTTAAACATTTTTAGTACATTTCTAGTATAACGGCAAAGCATTATCTATGCAAATGGCACCATGATCTGACTAAGCAAAATATTCCTCAGTCAACTTTCTTGCTTTTTATTATCTATTGTCAACACCCCTATATGAGTTGTCTGTAAATTCTTGGTAGGTCGAAAGGAGCCAATAACTACAATAAATCAATCATTTTCATCCTATAAAACCATGACTGTTCAAGTTTCAGAAACTTTGTAGGTTAGAAAGCATAAGACATTTGCATGTGGAAAGGCTGATCTACATTTCATACACAAATAAAGTTTAAATTCACTGAAGAACAGGCCACACCAGCAGAGATCCACACTTGTAGAATTTAGAGGTCTCCAGCTTCTTGTAAACTTTGTTCTTATTCTCATTTGTTTGACAGATATGATCATCTGAGACAATGCTAATTATGAAATCTGCATCCAAAGAACTAGCTCTCTCAGAAAGAACTAATCATTAAAATGCAAATAGGTGTTTCCCACTTCACTGATTTAGCAGTAAAAGACTGTTAACAGCTTTCTGACAAGAAAGAGAGAGAAGAGAAATGAGTTGACGCCTTAACCTTCTGTCTGTAATGAATACAATGCACCAAGATCTAAGTTGTACACTCTGTTTCCAGCCTCTGGCTCTGAGAATTTCTATGCAACAACATTTATGAGTTGACTAATAGAAGCTGCTGAAGAAATTACTGAACAAAAAAGCTGATTTCAGATTCTACTCATTAAGCCCAGCCAGTGCTCACTTATACTAATTACTTAAATGATTTAAGATTTTATGAATATTCATATGATAGGGCTTTTCAAAAAATGAAGCACAGCTGAGACCATGCCATCAAATCTCTCTTTCTTTGCTTTCATTTGGAGCAACTAACATTTCTCTAAAATGCTGAAGTAGCTTCATAGAATCATATTATCCGAGAAAAAGAGAGATGTAACCATTAACCCAACCCCCTATCCACAAATCTCTACAGGACTCCACAATTACCCAACCTCAAGCTGAGTTGGGTTTTTTGTTTGTTCCCCAACCACCCCCCCCCAAAACAAAAAGGTTGCCTTTAGTTGGGCAGCTGTAATTATACTTAAATCGACAAAAGTCAGTATCATTAAAAATATTTACAAGTTATTTTGCCCTGGAGAGCAGTCATGAGTCAGTCTCTTTACCCTTTTGGTATGAATAAACTCTATTCACGATGTGGAAGTTAAAAAAAGTGAGCGCCGGGGGGGTGGGGGGGGGGAAGTATTTGCTAGACTTCTGTGTGGTAAACAGTTGGTGGTGGATCAGATATTTGATGGTGGTGGGAGCAAAGGTCATGACCTGAGCTAGGACACTGGCTAGATAGTCAGCACACTGACTGTAATATAAAAGCAGCCATTGGAAGTATACTGCCACACCAAAGGAACACAACTGGAATCCACCAGATTCTCTGTGGGAGACAGACGGGCAGTCTCTTCCTTTGCCATTCACTGCCTCTGAAAACCCACCAGATGATCAACTACAACTACAACAACAGCAGCAATAGCAACAGCAACGTAGCAGGTTTAAGTCAGCCTGGAAGAGTGGGTTCGTCAACCTCCTATCTTCCTAAAGTCACAAAAATGAGACAAGATTGTTTGCTGAACTAGAACCCCTGAGATCATTTACTAAGTCTTCATTGACTCTAGCCTTATCTTGGAACATGAATTGCGCTCATTTATAAAAATCCAATTTTGTTCTGCATTGCAGCACTTGGCCGCACATAATAGAAAACCATACCCATATAATCCAAGCATGTTTTTTCAACAAACAGAGACACAAATAATTACAAAAGGAAAGCATAGCACAAGTTTTATAAAACACTTAAAAGTTTTTATAATTCCTTTAATAGACATAGAACATTAAAGACTTAAAACAAAGAAAACAAACAGGGAGACAAAGAATAGTAGACGTGAAGCCGGAGCACAGTATGCATTTTCCCAGTGCACGAATGGCAAAGAAAAGTTATAAGAAAAAAAATGAACATTTCAAATGCCTGAAGGACATAAAACATAAAGTTGGAGAACTTTATTCCCCACTTTTTGTCACAATCTCAATAAAGCAAGGAGAAAGGTCTTGTGGCATTTCAATATTGTGACAAAGCACCCAACATAATATGAAATTCTCATTAGGTTGTTCAGAAACTGTGGTCTCTGACTCAAATCAACAGTTCTATTGATCCTAGAAACTCTAGCAGTTAAAATTCTGATGCTTTGTGTAAAACCAAAGCTTAAGATTCATTAAAAGTAGGCTATAAGACTTTATCATAGCCGTATCTATGACGTACTTATCAAACAATATGTGAAGAATTTAAAAAACTTAGTGACACCTCAATCACAAAAATCAGGAGAATGATTATATTGAATTTATAAATTGACCCAATAGTCATTTTTTCAAATTTATTAATGAAAATCTATCCAGTGAATTTTATTAAGCTTCCATAGCACTGTAAATGTAGTCTTTAATATTTAGACGTTCACAGAAAACACTTTAATTTTATCCTTCTGCAAATAAGATCTAATAAGACTGGATGTGAAATGGATTGTGATAGGCTTTTTTTGACTGAAATACATATTTCTGCGTTTTATCTTTCTCCCCAATTTCTGTTGTTGACTAGTTTCCTATTCAATTTGCCTCTTTTTGCAGAGTCCCTGTAAACAGGCTAGTAGATGTTTACCATATTTTCTTTATTTTTCTTTACTACAATATTGATAATTATTACATAAATTGTGAATTTTACAATTTTAAAACATATTTTTAAAATTAAATACTGAGAAATATACTTTTAAACACATTCACATAATAAAACTTTAGCTGAAATTCAAAGCCAGCAGTCTTGTTAGGTAACATTGATTATCAGAGTAGTATACGCATACATCATTCAGCTTCAGTAACGATTAATAGATAATAAAATGTACACATAATATATATTTACCATTTAAACGCAGTAAATTTATTTTCTCATATTGGCACTTATTATCTGATAAATACTGCCTAGTATTTCTAAATCTGAAAGAAAGAGATAATGCATTTTGGATATGCCAATTTATTTTTAGATATTATCTCCTTTTGTCAAAAGCATGACCTGTACTTTATTCTGTTTATTTTCATTACCTTTCTTCATCAAACACCACAAAAAATATTTTTCAGCTGTTAATCTTTTCTCTAATAAACGTCACAGCAGTTTTTCAGCATCAAATGCAAAGAATAAGCTATCTCTGCATCTCACCTTTACCAGGCCCACCTGGGACAAGTATCAGTAAAATGCACTCACCTTCCGGTTCCCCACAGAGGGTACACTGTGACTCTGCAAAGAGAAGAGATAAGAGAGAAGCTGTTACTCCACTGATCTTCATATTATGGAGATAAAGAGCTTAAGTAACAACAAAACTAGAGCTTGACAGACAGACAATTCAGTTCAACTGTACTCAAGCTACAGAGATTTCAACGAAGCTAGTTCTGATGTTGCACTTAAGCAGATTTTGTAAAAAGAAAAAAAAAATGTACTCCCATGAGGAAATTTTTCTTTTTTGTGACTCAAGCATAAAAACTCTAGTAACTATAATAATAATATAAACAAGAATGATATATTTTATTATTGAATTTACATACTTAAACATTTCATTATAACTGTGTTTTATCTTTAAGGTAAACCACCCTCCCCCCCAAGAAAACCCAAACACCTATGTTTTATCCTTAATGTAAAAGGACAGCTATGTACTCCTCATTAGAAAGAATTTAAACCTTGGTGTTGACTTTGCAGAGTAGCTTTAGGTTGTTATATACTTTCCATTTGGAACTGGCTCCTAGTTGGCCCAACAGCAAGTTTTTAAGAGGTAGTAAATTGCACAGGAGAAGAGTACTCATCTTTCTTACATGGAGCAGTGAGTGGATTTGAACTGTGTGCTTTGGACTGGCAGTGCAACACTTTACTACTAAGCTACCAGTGTTCCCTAACTTTGGATGGTTGGTATTGTGTGCTGTGGAATCAGAACTGACTAACGTTGGATGGTGTTGGTTGTTGTTATGTGTTGGTGAGTTGCCTGTGACTCATAGTGATCCTATGTACAACAGCTCTGAACCCTGCTCCATGTTGAACCAGTTTCATTGTCTGACACACCTACTCCCTCTACCCCAGTCACTGAGTCAATCCATCTTGTCCAGAGCCTTCCTTTCTTGCGCTGTCCCTCCACCATTCCAAACATGATGTCCCTCTCCAAGGATAGGCAACTTACTTATCTGACCATAAAATGAAGACAATGATATCTATATAAATAGCCATATCATTGCTGTTATGTACTTCCAAGTTGGAACTGACTCATAGCTAAGCTTCCAGGGGGAATTGCAGAGGCAGTAAATCACAGTGGAGGAGATTGCCCTTAGTAGTTGCTAGATTTGCATGTCTTCAGGTTGGCAATGAAGCTTCTTACTACTCCTTACCACCCAAGCTCCTTCAAACAGCAATGTTATTGTTAAGTATTATTAAGTCTGAATATCTTTTAACTGACCCTCCAACTAGTTTTTCAGAAGTAGTAAATCATAGAGGAGGAGACTGCTTATCTTTCTCCCTTGGAGAAGCTGGTGGATTCCAACCATGTGATTTGAGGCTGGTAGTGCAGCTCCTTAACACCAGGACTCCAGAGCTGTAGTGGCATGTGAATGTATACACACATACACATTAAAGCCTCTCCAGTGCAGTGCTGGCTTACACTTCTTTTCACGTGAGTCAATTCAGACCCAAAGTACCTTATAGAGTGGAACCTTTCTATAAGGCTTCCTTCACTGCAATCTTTGTTGTTGTTGTATACATCATTAAGTCAGAACCATGTCATAACTGACCCTCCAGTGGATTTTCAGAAGCAGTTTAATCACATATAAAGAGATTGTCCCTCTTGATGAATTTAAACAGTGTTTCTGTGAGATGGCACCAGAGCTCCTTACTGCACTCTTTAGACAAGAAATTCCAGATCTTCTCTTCTGTGCTGTGGCTGGTGGATTTGAAAAATAAGTAGTTGGGTTAGCATGTGGATGCTTACCCATTGTGCTGCTAAGATTGCTTTGACATACATGGAAACACACACACACACACACACACACACACACACACACACAACCAACCCCAAATCAACAACCAAAAATGTCTCCAAAAAGCCATAAGCAAACAAGAATAAACAAAAAAAGTTCAACACATTGCTATAGAGTTGGAACCAAATCTGTCTCCCTTGGAGCCACTAACAGATTCAAGTGAGCAGAGAGCCGCAATGTTTTTGCTAGCAGCAGAACCACGCCCTGTAGAGTATGCCATCGGAGGTGGCGTCTGCTGCTGCTTGCTATTCATTACGGATGACGCAGAACTGGCTCACAGCTGACCCTCCAGCAGGTTTCTAACACGATAAATCACATCAGAAGAGAAGGCTATCTTTTTTACATGGAGCCATGAGTGGATTTGAACACTTCAGGTTAGTAGCAGGACTCTCCTTGGACTATGCCACTAGAGCTTACTATGAAATTCACTAGGCACAAAAACCAAAACCAATACAAAGCACTAATTTCTCTCCCTTCCTACTCCAAAGAGACAAACATTCATTTCTGTCTTTGTTTCACAGATAGCATATTATCTGGTCTGAATTTTTAAGGAGAAATAAGATTTTTCAATCAACAAAAATATGATTAGAAAATATCAAAGTCAGCTGGTGACAAATAACAGTTTGGAAGACAGTTTGAGAAGGTGATGACTGGTAGATAA
>NW_006399775.1:1982441-1991079 GCF_000299155.1 Elephantulus edwardii
AACGAACAGGTTCATACTAGAGAGGGTTAAATCAGGTTGCTCCTTGGAGGCAAGGATTCTGAAGCTTCATCTGACATACTTTGGACATGTTGTAAGAAGGGACTTGTCCTTGGAGAGAGCACAGGATAGAAAGACACTTTATGAGATATATTGATTCAGTGACTGGCATAATTGGAGTAGGTGTATTGGAGACAGTGCAATTGGCACAGGATAGAGCAGGGTTTAGGGCTGTTGGACAGAGGGTCACTATGAATAATAGCAGGGGACTCGGCAGCACATAACAACAACATATATGAAGCATGAGTGGCATCTACTTCCTCAACAATATGTCTCTGGAAACTGAACTTTGATAAATGGCAACAGTTATAGGAAGACTCCAGGCCTTTTGTTCTTAGGGTCACTATGAGTCATAAACATATAAACCTAGGAAGCAATAATAGATTTTGTAGTAGGGTGACAGTGTCATAACAGTTCCTTAGAAGGACCACCGTGGTAACAGAGAGCAGATGGATAGAAATAGGACCACAGGCAGAAAGACTGGTGAGAAAATTGCTACACATAGTGCTTCGAGACCTGGACTGGAAAATTATATAGCAGGAGTAGGAGGGAAGTGGACACAAAGGAGAGGGATTTTACTGAAGAGTAAGGACAAATAAATTGTTTAACATTAAACCTAACTCTTCCAAATTCTAGAGGACAGGGGAGACTATATCAGAGTATAACAAATATTTTAATTACTAGAGTTGGACAGTGACTAAAAAGGATAGAAGGAGAATTGGTGCCTTTGAGCTGTGGTGCTGGAGAAGAGTATTGAGAGTACCATGGACTGCTAGGAAAACAAACAGATTCATTCTGTTAAGATTTTTCAATCAACAAAAGTATGATTAGAAAATATCAAAGTCAGCTGGTGACAAATAACAGTTTGGAAGACAGTTTGAGAAGGTGATGACTGGTAGATAATGTAAAAAAGAAAAAATGAGGCCATATGGAAAGGGATTTGAACACTGTAAAAGCCATTGAAGGAGAATTGATGCCTTTGAACTATGGTGTTGGAAATTAGTAAATACACCATGCACTGCTAAGATAACGAACAGGTTCATACTAGAGAGGGTTAAATCAGGTTGGTCCTTGGAGGCAAGGATTCTGAGGCTCCATCTGACATACTTTGGACATGTTGTGAGGAGAGACCGGTCCTTGGAGAGAGACATCATGCTTGGGAGGGTGGAGGGACAGCGCCGGAGGGGAAGGCCCTCTATGAGGTGGATTGATTCAGTGACAGGGGCAATCAGGATGGGTGTGTCGGAGACAGTGCGATTGGCACAGGACAGAGCAGAGTTTAGGGCTGTTGTACATAGGGTCACTATGAGTCACAAGCGACTCGCTGACACATAACAACAACAACAACAAGACCTTTATTTCATTCACAGAAATTTTGAAGGGAGAGAAAAAAGAGCAACATTTCTGAAGCTGTCAATTCTACTCTAACTAAAAAGACCTATAGTGTACCCACCGTTAGGTATACAGGGATGAGCTCAGAGCTAAATTGTTCTAAATAACAGAACTGGAAAACTCCAAAGTTGGGAAAACAAAAGTCTGCAAATGAGGTGAAATGGCCACCTACCTACTCATGACTCTCTGCCAGAATGGCCCTCATCCGTCAGTTTTTGGAATGTAGTATGATGGGTGGGTGGCACTAATGATTAAGTGCTACACTACAAGCTAAAGGTTGTCCAATGATGCTATCCAGCAGCACTTCAGAAGACAAGCATGGTGATCTATTTATGAAAGGTGGCAGTCTCGAGAATCCTTTATTCTTATTCTACACACATAGTGTCACCATGCAACGGAATCAACTCAATGACAATTAACAGTGTAACATGGTGTAAATTGAGCCAATCTATCCTATGAACTATTTCAGCTGAAGCAAAACATTAGATTTAGATCTCACTTAAGAAATACATCGGGTACTCTGGTAGCCTAGTGGTAAGAAGCTGAGCTGCAGCCCAGAAGGCACACAGTTTGAACCTATCAGCTGCTCCTCCAAAGAAAAATGAGCAGTCTCCTCCTGTGCAATTAACTGTCTCAGAAAACCCACCAGAGGGTCAGCTCCAACTCAATGGTAGAAGACAACAAGGAAATACATAGGGATCTCTAACAGCATATTCCAGGAAAAATTGTATTGCTAACCCCAAAACTGCACATCTCAAGTGATTAGAATTCACTAGGGGCTCTACAGGAGAAAAATGGGCAGTTTCCTCCCATCATGATTTACAACCCCTGAAAGCTGATGGAGAGACTCACTTTGAGGCAGAACCAACTTGATAGCAGTGAGTGAGAAGAGATCCTAACTATATAGATCAGCTCTTGTTGTTGTTGATTGTCTTCAAGTCGAGCACAACTCATAGCCACCCTATGAACAAAAGGCCTGAAGCCTCTCTACAACTATTGACATTTATCAAAGTCCATAGAGTTTCCAGAGGCATGTTGTTTAGGAAGTGGATGCCACTCCTGCTGTAGATGTCTTTAAAATATAAAGGATCTATTAAATACCATCATGCTATAAATTTCTGTTTCTCTAATGTACTCTGGTGGCTTATGTGGTGTTGCTGTAGCTTTGGAATTATGCAACAGGCATTATAAATGTCAGCTGGGTCACCCATAGTGGACAAGTTTTAGCAAAGGTGACATATAAACTACCCCCTTTTCAGAATATTTATAAAACAGCAAAGATGAAAACTTCTCATTAGCGTATGGGATTGATGGGTAAGTATGCTTCATTTGAATTTCAAAGGACAAGATGCCTGAGCTGGTATCTCAGCTCAGTGATGCAAGAGGTCCAATAACATTTATCTCCACCCAAACACACACCTATGGAAAAAGAGGCAGATCTAGAGAACAGATTGTATGATCCATGGCTAACGCATCCATGTGCCCAGGAGGATAATGATGTCCCAAGTACACACAGAAGAATAAAGGAGGATGTAGGGTTTGTGGTTACAGTACAATAAACTTCTTTTTGAACCAGAGTATAAAACCTGAACTTAAACAGGTCTATACCCTCAACGTCATTGTACGTTTTCTGCCAGAACTTTGAAAAGGACTCATCCTTTTACTAGGAGGTACCGGCAGGGGGCGCCTAAAGAGAAGCCATTAAGTCACTGAAGCAAAACTCGCCTTAAGTAAGCACCCTCTTGGGTGCCATTGAGTACTCTGACTCATAGTAACCATATGAATAAGAGAAGGAAACCTTGCCCCATCCTGTGCCCTTCTCACAATCTCTGCTGTGCTCAAGCCAATTGTTGTAGACATTGTGTCAATCCTGTTCACTGAGGGTCTTCCTCTTTTTGTGAAGGCCTTCCTCGCTTCTTCCCACCCCCTATTTTTCTCAGCATAATGTCATTTTTGAAGGACTGAAGCTTCCTGGCAATAGGTTCAAAGCATGTGACACAAAATTTCATCCTTGCCTAAGACCCCTACATTCTAAAAATTTTATTAAAATCTAAATGCGAGAAGAGATCATAGCTATAGATGCGCTGTAGATGTCTTTAAAATCTAAAGTAAAGAATATATTAAATGCCTTCCTGTTATACATTTCTGCTACTTGTCTGTCAGTTTCTCTAATGTGCTCTAGTCGTGTATGTGTTGCAGTGGGAATATGCAACAGGCATTTCAAATGCCAGCTGGGTCACCCAAAGTGGACAAGTTTTAGCGGAGGTTTCAGACTAAGAAGATTAAAAAGAAAAACCTGGTGATTCAAATATGAAAACTTACAATGCTGAAGAACGAGCCACCTATGTAGAAAGATACTCAGAACATTGAGTGGGTTGCAACAGGGACTAGACTTTATCAGTGATGTTGAAGATGGTGCAGGACTGGATAACGGGGCAGTTTCTTTCTGCTATAGTTAGGGAACTATGAGTGGGAGCTGACCTACTCTAAAGCATGGACATTGCCAACCCTTTTATATTTATTCCAAAATTAAATACTCATCAAGTACCCTGTAAGAAAGAAATAAATGTCATTTTACTTAATACAAAAATTCCTGAACTTAACCACATAAGCTTCTTTCCATGATACTTATAAGCATGATATGTTATCACACACACGAAAGAACTAAAGTACAATATATTAAATGAGCTGTCTGTCCAACATTACAGGGTCAGAGCCAAGGTTGTATCTGATATCTCCCAACACAAAGTCTTTTCATCATGCACATGTTAAGTGGAATAATCATACCATTGAAGAGACCAAGTATATCCAAAACTAGTTCTGGGAGGTGCATGCTTCTCTGCTGAAGAGAATGACTGACTGAATGAGCAAGCAGATGCTCAGATGACTAGTGAGCAGACAAAAGAACAAAGAACGAAGGACAAAGTATCAAGAGTAGCTACAGAGACAGCATCATGTCCCACGTCCTATACAAATGCTTAGGGGAATCTTGACAACTGGTGTCAAAGCTGCACTCTTTGAAGCATTTATTTAGTAGAGGTGGCATATCTTCTAGCTCTACCCTCAGTCATGAGCAATCCTCTAATCTTCCCAGTTCTTTTAATAAATAAAATTAAGCACAAAGCAGTTTACTTCTGATGTGAAGCAGAAAGTGTAGCTTTCTACTACCTGTGTGAAAGTACCTGGAGCTTGAGTTAAAATAGACACAGCAATTTGGGACTATCTCAATAGATACATCCTCAAAGTCCATACATACTTAAAATTATCTTCAAGTTCAAAACATAGTTTGCTTAACAATAAAAGGTAATTAATATTTTGGTGAATGCAAATGTTATGAATCAAAGATACTGACCAATGACCTTGGGAACAAAATATTGGTCCAGCCAGTGTAATTTTAACTTCTTTCTATAATTCACTAGTAGCAAATGCTATTTCGTATTGAATTATAAATATACCCAGGTTTTATCTTAAAAAAGACATTTCTAGGAAGATCTTAAATAAGAAACTATTATTCTACATGTAAAAGCCTAAGACACAAAGCAATGAAAGTCATTATTGTTGAATACAATTTGACAAAGCATTTCTTTTTAAAGTCCATTCAGAAGTCTTCCAGGGTAAGCTACTGAAATTATTAAACAGGTGTGATGAAATTCTATAGTTCTTTTCAGCAAATACATCCTCTGGGAGTTGAATTTGAATTGAAGTAATTGAATCCTTAGAGTACATGGAACTAAATGCAGTGGCGTCTACAGTACAAAGGATGTTAATATTCTGACAGGAAGTCCAGTGTGAGAAAGGTGTTCTGGGTCAAATTATTTTCCCTTCTGTTTATATAGGTCACATTATACTAACATAGAAATACTTACAAGCAGAAATATATTTTAAAATAACAATTTAAACTCAGGTCAATGACCCATGTTGATGATGGCTTGCTTGTTGACCTTATTATAATGGCATTTACGCCCACAGCTAATTTTCTGATTGCTTCTCTAAGGACTTTAAGCAGTCTCTTCCACCTCTGAACTACTCAGGAAGCAATGTTTCTGTACCTCTCTTCTGCTCACTTTCTACTGCAGCATACATTTAATGAATATCAACTGGATTGAAGCTCAATATCAAGAAGAAAAAGATTCTCACCACTTGGCCAATTGGCAGAATCATAAGAGATGGAGAAGAGATTGAGATTGTTAACAGTTTGAGCTTGCTTGGTTCCACAATCAACACTCTTGGTACTAGCAGCCAGGACATCAAAAGACAAATTTCAATGAGAAAATATCTTGTCAGGGACCTCTATAGAGTACTGAAGAGAAATGACATCAGTCTAGAGACTAAGGTGTGCCTGATTCAAGTCATGGTTTTCACAATTGCTTGCTATACATCAGAGAGATGGACAATGTCTAAAGATGACAGAAGAAGAATTAATACCTTTGAGGTGTGATGCTGGAGAAGAGTAATGAACATACTATGGGCTGCTAAGAGAATAAACAAGTCTATCCTGGAGAGGATGAATCCAGGCTACATCTTGGAGGTAAGGAATTTAAAGTTCCATCTGACATACTTTGGGCATGTTGCAAGGAGGGACAAGTCCATCGAGAAGGATATCATGCTTTGAAGGGTAGAGGGATAGCACAAGAGAGGAAGACCATGGATGGGATGATTGACTTAGTGACTGCGGTAATGGGGGTAGGTGTGTTGGAAACAATGTAATTGTCACAAGATAGAGCAGGGTTCAGAGCTGTTATACATAGGGTTGCTATGAGTCACAAGTGACTGGATGGAAGGCACATAACAACAATTATAGCAAGAACTAAAAACACTCAAAACCTGAAACAATTTTCATTGTTGTTGATTCAGAATCAACTCATTGTTGACATTTCTGGGGGTTTTCAAAGACTGTAAATCACATGAAAGGGAGTAAATCACATGAAAAGGAGTCCATCGATCTCCTTTGAGTTTGAGCCACCTACCTTTGAGTTGACAGCAAATGCTGCCAGAATTCTCTAATAAATATTAGACCTAGTACTAGAGAATGAGCAGTTCTTATGAAAACAGAGGAACTGACAAATTAGTCAAATAAACATGTGTCAACTACTTACAACATAATGGGCCAAATGCTTAGATAAATGCATACAAAGTACAATAAAGTATATACATTAAACTATCCTGCTACAGTAATCTTGAGAAGTTGCACAGAAATGTAGTCATACAGTGTGAATAAATATTTCCCAAATGTAGTAGAAGAAGGGAATTATAGGCAGAAAGAGTTACTTAACCTGAGGTATGCAAATATAAATCTACCATTCCTCTTTAAATGAGGAGGGTATTTTATGTCTCTTTATGTAATCCTTATGCTATGTCAAATATTAAAAAGTTCAAAGTCTTACATATCATAAATACTGATACCAGAAATACCACTGAATTAACATCACTTAAAATATTCTTTTCTTCAATAGCAAAATTTTGATCACTAAAACATTTCTGGTGTTACGCTAGTTTAAATTATGTGACAGTTTAAAATATAAGGTGTACCTGACCCAAGCCTTGCTATTTGCAATTGCTAAATATGCAAGTGAAAGTTGAATAATGAATCAAGTGAGAATAAATGTCTTCAAATTATGATACTGGGGATGAATATTGAAAGTACCATGGTTCATAAAAAGAACACTTTGTTTTGGAGGGTGCTCCTTAGCGACAAAGATGGAGAAACTTTCTCTCATATACTTTGGGAATATTTTTAGAAGAAAGAAAAAGTCCTTGGAAAAAAAGATACCTTGCTGGGAAAATTCAAGGGTCAGAAAAAGAAAGGAAGACTCTCAATGAGACGGTATAGTGTCTGCAATAATGGGTTTAAGGATGCTGATGACGTGGGGATGCTGAAGAATAGGGCAAGGTTTTGAATTCTTCATAGGGTTGCTAAAATTTCAACTTGACTTGATAAACCTAACAACAACACATATTCTAGGTAATATGAGTACAAATATGTGAAACATGATTTTTTCCCCTCTATAGAACGTACAGTTAAGGAGACAGATCATTTCTAAAAAAAATAAATAAATAGATCATTTTAGTATGAGACATAGATAGGGCACTGTGGTGGCCTGTTGGCAAGACTGCACTGCAATCCTGAAGGCGCATAGTATGACTACACTAGCTGCTCCACAGGAGAAGGAGGGGTAATCTCCTCCCTACCCCTGAAAACCCGCTGGAGGGTCAGCCATGGCTTAGTTTTGACTTGATGGGTACACAATATCATTAGACATAGATAGAATTAAGTTATATTCAATAAAGAAGAAATAAGGAAGAGGGGAGAAACCAGTAACTCAGCTAATCCAGAAAGAGCTTCATGTAGTATAATTTGAAAGCAGCCTAATACATTACATCAGTTTTCTCTGTGACAGGAAAGAAGAAAGAATTGTCTTCCAAGGAGAAGAAACACAGCATACAAAATTCCAGAATTATGAAGGATTTGCCATATTTAGGAGAAGTGTGGAGAGGTGGTGAGTTTGAGAAAGCAGATACTTAAGGAGGGTGTGATGACAAGACATAGGGCTACAGAGGTAAGTTGGGACTAAAGTCATAGGAGGTCTTATGGGTAGCATTTTTCTTAAAAGGTGAATCAACGTAATCTGGAAATACAATGGTCTTCCTTTCTCTTTTGGATTTCCAGCGTGCAGTAGGGAGAAATCAATGAGAACAGACTGAATAATGAACATTTGTTTAAAAAGCACGGACTCTTAACCAAGTTGGTGGCCATGGAGAGGAAGGAAAAGGACTAGATGTGAGAGGGAACACTAATAGGATTTTTTGTGATGAACAAATGTGAGGCTACAGTGATAGGAAATATGGAGATCAACATGATGATGAGTATAATTATATTAATAAAAATATCAAGAAATTTTTTAAAGTGTTTATTTTGCTTTTAAGCACAGCTCTAAGCTCTTGTTTTAATAAATATTTTACTCTAAGACTACTACAAGATGAAAAATCATATAGATGATGGTCATTTTCGCATATTTACTACAAATATAAATATTTAGCAAGAATACTTTACCCAGCAAAACTGTCCATCATATATATAGTAGATATGAAGATGTTGTTGTTGTTGTTGTTGTTATGTGCCGTCGAGTCGTTTCCGACTCATAGCGACCCTATGCACAACAGCCCTAAACCCTGCTCTATCCTGTGCCAA
>NW_006399775.1:1993019-2006173 GCF_000299155.1 Elephantulus edwardii
GTTCCACAATCAGCCCCCGGCCTAGTTTTCACAGCTGATATTGAGCTTCTCCAGCGGTTCCTTCCACAGATGTAGTCGATCTGATTTCTATGCATACCATCAGGTGAAGTCCATGTGTATAACCTGCGTTTGTGTCTCTTATATACTCCCAGAAAAATAGAAACTAACGGAGTTTGTAATAATAAGGCCAATGCTGCAGGAAATACTGAAGGAAGTCCTTTTCACAGAGACACCATGGAAAGAAGGATGGATCAAAATAATGAGCAACAGTGCCAAAAAGAACTCAATAAAATGATAGCAATAAAACCTTGCCTCTCAATAATTACACTGAATGTGAATAGTTTAAATGTACTAGTGCGTAGACAAAGAGTAGCAGGATGAATTAAAAAACAAAACCTGTTGATATGTTGTCTACAAGAGACATACTTGAAAGCAAAGACTAAAAGTCAAAGGGTGGAAAAAAATTATACCAAGCAAATGACAACCAGAGAAAAACAGGAGTAACAATATTAATCTTTGGTAAGTATTATTGTCATGACAAGAGACCAGAACGAAGGCTGCATATTGGAGTGGACTTCGGGGGAGGGATTGTATGGCAATGAAAGAATTTTTGTTTTACTTTTCAAAGAGAAGAGCTAACTGAGAGGGAGGTTGGGCAGGGAGAAAAGTGCAACAATGAATAAATGGAAATCCAGAGTCTCTGTAAACTTTCATTAAAATTAATAAAAATAAAAAATCTCTGATAAAAACATATTTCAGCATAAAAACCATCGGAAAGGACAAGCAAGGACATTATATAATGCTTAAACGGTTAATAGAACATAATCATAATAATTATCTATGCACCAAATGATAAAAAACAAGCTTGGAAGCAGGAGTGGCATCCACTTCTGAAATATCTTGCCTCTGGAAACCTTATGAACTTGGAGAAAGGATGAAAGTTATACAATTGTTCAGGTCTTTCATTCATAGGGTCGCTATGAGTTGTCTACAACTCGAT
Organism: Elephantulus edwardii; assembly: GCF_000299155.1. NCBI lineage: Eukaryota > Metazoa > Chordata > Mammalia > Macroscelidea > Macroscelididae > Elephantulus > Elephantulus edwardii. The sequence goes on from NW_006399775.1 coordinate 1,994,020, forward strand.
GGCACTTAACAACAACCACCACCACCATCAAGTGATAAAGTGGCAAATTACACAAAACAAATGGTAACAGAGCATAAAAAGATACAGACAACATCACAATAGTAGTAGGAGACTTCACTGCATCACTTGCAATGAAAGATAGAACCACCAGGAAAAAAAAACAACCACAAACAAAAACAGAAAAATAAACAAACATAGCAAGGATGATAAAGAATTAAATCACACAATCCACCAACTCAGTCTCAGATATATACAGGTAAATGTGCCTCTGAAAGCTCGATATGCATTCTGCTCCAGTGAGCATGGAACAGTATCCAGAATAGATCATATTTTAGGACACAAAACAAGCCATAATAAATTAAAAACATAGAAATAATACAAAGCATTTTCTCAGACCACACAAAAATTTAAATATTTTGCACGTCGGAGCGGACAGTAAAGGATCTTGGTCTTAAAGACAAGGATTTAAATCTTGGCTCACTACTAGACTAGAAACTATGTGATAATACACCCTTAAATCTGTTTTTCTCATCTGTGTAACCCATATTCAGATTTGTTAAGTGAGCAAAAACAATCGATTGCCATTTATTGGGAACTGACTCAGAGCTGAATCTCCAGTGGTTTTCCAGAATTCCTGTAATTTCTGTAAGTTACAGGGGAGGAGATTTTCCTTCTTTCTCATGTGAAATGGCTGGCTGTTGATAGTAAATGAATAACATATGTTTAATACGTACATGGTACCTGGCACACAGTTTGTGTTCAATAAAGATGGTTCTCTTTCCATCAGTGTTTGTATATCTAAGCGAGCACGTCTTTCCGCCTTGCAAACCCTTCAACCACCTCTCTAAGGCCTTGACCCCAGCCTTATACACATCAGTGGAATTCCATTACAACACAACGCATGCTTCCCCATGGAATCTAACATGACAGAATTTGATCTATGTTATCTTTTTCTTCCTTGAGGAGGAACCATTAAAAAATTTATTCACAATGTAGATGGGAATTAAATTTGAGACATTGTGGATTCATCATCATTAGTGCAGAGTCCCATTTAAATTAAGAGAAGACTACGCTAATGTATGCTAATTGTCCAAGATTGAGAAATCTGCTTGGTGATTTTACGTACGTAACTATATACCTGCACCAGACACAGCCCCTTGAGAAATAGCTTATTTCCAAAGCCCCAAAACATGAATAGTGAGAGCCTAGCAGACACTTTCTTTGTGAATCCTATCTTAATCTTCCAGAAAGGAGGAAACAGCTGCAATGCCTGTGTGAATTCATAAAGCATTTTATCGATGGAGGGTACTCTAAATTTATGTACATATTTTTCGGAGCAGCTTTCTGTGTTGTGTGAAAAGCAACACAAGGGTGTGTGTGTGTGTGTGTATGTACATTACACTGCTACATAGTCCCTCTGTCCTCTGTTTTACTATAGTGACAGCCCCATTTCACAGACCACCCTTCCCTCCAGCCTAGAAGAGACATCAGAGACTAGGGTGAAGTTTACATCAGCTAAAGGAGATAATGAAACCAGTTAAGGCAGTTCTCCAGGGAGCCCCATGGGAAGAAGAATCTGAAATACACACATGAGCTCCTGCAGGCTGTTGCCAAGTGCAGGCTGACACAGACAGGAGCACCTCTGCCAGAACTCCAGGCAAAACCAATTTCAAGATCACTGAGAATAAGGCACCACTTGCCGCAGGCTTTTTCAAATCCAGCCGTGAAGGTGAAGAGCTTCTCTGCTCATTCTCTAGGAAGCAGAGAACAGCTTGCACTGCTTTAAGCAAACTGCCCAGGTGGAATGGACCACTGAATATAAGAGGCATTTGTTACGGGTCCTGCAGGGAAGGCAAAAGAAACAAGGAAGAGTGGAAGCTGTGGGTTGGCACTAGAAGGCAAGCGAGAAGATTAGATATGGAAGGCTCAAGGTTAGGCTGCTGTGCCAGTTTTAATCATTTTCTGCTTCCTACTTCCTTTCTGCTTCCCTCCAGCTGTGGTAGTGACTAAAAGAGGGAGAGTAAGAGAACATTGGTTACATCTTTCCTAACTCCCAAAGCACACTGTGGGGTACACATCAGGCTCACCATCGAGAAATGTTCCATATTTTAAAAGCAGCTAGTGAGGTACCATCAAGCCATTCTCTAGGGCATGACAAGAACTTCCAGGTCCCTAGTTTACCCAATGAACCTTTGCAAACTTTAAAACTCTCTTCTCACACACAAAAAAAGTATATGCACTCACTTTTCTAAGCACCTGATAGAACCTTCTGCTAGCTAGTCAGTTCTGACTCATGGCAACCCTCCACAAGGTTTCTGAGTTTGGACATCTTTACAGGAAGAGACTACCTATCTTTCTCCCATTGCTGGGCTAGTATATTCAGACTGCTGACTTTTTATTTAATAATGTGACATATTATGCACTATGCCACCAAGGATCCCTAAAATATTATACATGTATGATAACACAACTGACTATAATAGGCCATGTTTGAGCTCTCCATAAATTGAGAAAAGTTTAAATAAACATATTTTCTGAACACTATGGAATACTGTATGCTCAGATGTTAAAACTCTCAAAACTCAAATATTTAAAAATAACAAAAGAGCAAAAAAGTAGAACATTATATCTCATTTTCATTGCTGAATGTGTACTCATTCACTTGATACATATTTATAGGGAAGCTATTGTGTGTCATGTATTATACCAGAATATATGTACTGATACTATTATAATATTTTAGAGGATATTTTTAAATTCATAGAAACATAGCTGAAATTAGATATAGTACAACTTTATCAGACATTATTTTTGAGGAAGAGAGCATAAGCAAAAGACTTGTGCCTATCTAGAGTTAGAATACAAGAAAGGGAAATGGGAAGTGGATTTCTCTGTTAACAAGTTAATTTTTAATTGGAGAATCAATTTTTCAAAAAAGTAAATCTGTGAAATATAAAAGAAAAATACTTTTGTGCAAATTAAGACCCAAACTATTAGCTATCAATATAATCATACTCTAAAACTTGTCTCTGTTCCAACTTGAAAAAGGAAAAAATAAAGACAACTTAATTTCATCATCTAGGGGATAGTAATATATTCTACCCCAAGGGTTGTTCTGAAAAACAAATGAGATAATCATGTAACTGTCTTGGGCTGACATCTAGCACACACTGAGCAATCGACAAATGTTAACAATTGAAAAACAATTTTCAATCATTATTAATGTAGAAAGACAATAATGACTTCATACAGGCTGAGAAGTGGGATGACAAACGTGTGAACAAATTACAGTATAGTGCAGTGAGATTTATCACCAAGACACATAAAATATGTGCTAGAAGCATGTGTATGCACGTAAAGGAGCTGAGGTGCAGACAAGATCCACAGTGGTGAGCCGTAGGAAGCGTGTTTTGATCTGAGCTTTGAAAGAGGAGTTGAATTTATCAGGAGGCGAGTCGGGTACAGCTATTTCACAAAAAGGAAGTAGCATAAATGTATAGGGAGGGACAAGTTCTGGTTTTAAGAATTTTCAAGATATTTCATTAAGCAGAAGATGGCTCTGTGAAATCACTTCTAATGCACACACCAGAAATACAAAAGAGAAGAAAAATAGAAGAAAATTATTCTAAGAATGCTTCACTGCCTTAAGAAATACAAGATGAGATCACATATGAAACGAAATAATGAGGGAACATGGTTAGAATATATACTCTACTGTTCATTGATTACTGTGTGCTATCAAGTCCTGTCAAGACCTGACTCATAGCTGACCCTCCAATGGGTCTTCAGAAGCTGTAAATCATAAAGATGAGATTATCCATCTCTTCCCTCACACAACAGCTTGTGGATTTGAGTCACATGCCTTTGGAATGGCAGTTCAACTCCATAAATCCTAATTGCATTTTAAATAAAGTTGAAAATGTAGTGACAGACATAAAAATCCATAATTTAGTCATATAAGAATCAAGAAGGGATAAACAAGATATCTATCATTGTATAGAATGAGCCAATGATGTACTTTTTACTAACCATGGATATCTTCTCATAATTCATATTGACACATAAGCATATACACTCACCGTTACTGCTAAGTACTATGGATAATCAGAATATCTTCAGAGAAAAATCCTTACTAATTCATTTCTCTAATGAAGATTGACTAAAAATTAACCATTTTCTAGTATTATTCTAATTGTTTGGTCCACAACTGCTATCACAGAAAAAGAAACTAAACAAAAATATCTCTGTGCTCTTTGAGTTTTCATTCTACAATGCATGGCCCTCTCAGTTCTGTGATAAATTGTTGTTGTTGTGTACCAGAACTGACCCGTAGATGATCCTCCAGCAGGTTTTTAGAGGCAGTTAATTGCATGGGAGACTGTTCATCTTTGTCCTGTAAAGTGGCTGGTGAATTAGAATCGTGTACCTTTGCGTTGGCAGCAACATACCTTCCCACTGAGCCACCCGAGCTCTCTGTGGTAGGTGGTGAGTGTGCACATAGTGTAGAAGTTAAGCTCATTGGAGACAGATTGAGTTCATTTTTCAGCTCCTTCATTTTCTAGCTCTGAAATCCTAAAATGTCATATATGACTTTGAAATGTTTCTGGGGAGAACATTTGCCTTCAGAGCAAGTTTCATTTGAGAAAGTTAAATAATTCACTTGTAATCTCTGAGGAAAAACAATGCCCTCTTAATTTTTAGCCCAAATGTGTGCTCACTGACAGCCCACAGCACCAGGGATTAAAATGTAGTCAAAAGTAAATGAATCACGCAAGGATGATCAATAGCTACTTTTTTTTATTCAGCTTTTCTATATTAAATTCAATATTATTCATGGTCCCAACATCATTAAACAGCATAAGAGCCCTATGTAATTAATCAGTATGATTATCCCCTTCACTTAAGGAAGAAGTTGTTCAAAGACATCTACTAATGTCAATGGTAATCTATTTTCAGGTTAACCAAACTTCTCCAATTATGATCGCTAAGAATTCTAAATATGTGGCATTGTTGGCCTTCTTTTCCTCATTATTGACAAAGTAACAAACACAAAAGTATAAGAAATGTTTTTCACATTAATTCAGCCATCCACATTTTTCACATTAATTCAACCATTTGCCACAGAAATGACAGACAGAAAGCCTGTGTTAAACTTAATTTTGTGTTTCAAACTATCTGTCCCAATTTATTATCTTTAATACCACATGTCAACATAAAAGTCCTGTCTCTTAAAAATTTGATATCTTCTGCAATCCTGATCTTAGTGCACCGTTTATCTCACTTAGTTCCTCAACTTTCATGGATTGAATGCCTTAGTGGATGAGGACAGCTAACTCAAAGAAAAGTGGTTCCAAGCCACCTATTTCACCAACAGGTGAAAGATGGACAATCTCTTCTCGTGTAATTTACAGAATCTAAAAGCCCACTGGAATGTAAGTTATAATGCAGTTCCCATGCAATGATACACAACAACAACAACAACAACAAAGCCAAAGACCTCTCAATAAGATGCAGACTCATGGATTCAAGTTCCTGTGTTATATAAGTCCACTTACATCAGCTCTATTGTTGTTGTTAAGTGCCATCTATTTGATTACAACTCATAGTGACCCCATGAACAATAGACCTGAACTCTCTCCTGCCTTGAGCCGTCATTGTCATCTTCAACACATCTGAGTCCATTGCTGCAGGGACTGTATCAATCCAGCTCCTTGAAAGTCTTCCTCTCCTTCATTGGTCCTCAACCTCTCTAAGCATGATGTCCTTTTCCAAGGAATAGCCTCTCCTGACAACCTGTCCAAAATATGTTAGATGAAGCTTCATCTACTTTGCCTCCAAGGAACATTCTGGTTGTACTTTCTCCAGTATATATTTATTTGTTCTTTTTGTAGTCCAAGGGATATTTAGCACTCTTCTCCAACACCACAACTTAAATGCATTCATTCTTCTGTTATCCTTTTTCACTGCCTAGCTCTCAGATGCTTAGCTAGTGACTGGAAAGACTGTGGCTTGAATCAAGTATATCTTTAGACTGGCATCATTGCTCTCCAGGACTTTGGAGAGACCCTGAAAGCAGATTTTTCCTATACTATATGCCTCCTAGATGTGCCAAATGCACTAATGGTTGGTTACCCAATGTGGACAGAGAGTGGGGTGGAACTCTCCAATTAAAACAAGCTTGGAAGGAGAAGTGTCATCCACCTCTGTAATAGCTTGCCTCCAGAAACCCTATGAACATGGAGAGAGGATGAAAGGCACCCCAAATGTCCAGGACTCTCCTTCATAGGGTCGCTATGAGTTGCCTGCGACTTGAGGGCACTTAACAACTTAACTTATGTCTCCTAATCTTCTGACTGCTGGTATCAGTGTTGTAGTTATCACATTTGCTTCACACTCAAAAGCTCCCTGGGTTGAAATTGGTGTAAATATCAGCTCTATTAAATACATTCTTTCCCAGAGTTAGAGCTGAAGCGCTTCCTCTATTCACCTTTCTCCCCTTCCTCTATTCACCTTTCTCCCCATACTCAACTATTTCCTTCCACCTTACTCTCAATTTACTGTAATAAATGATACTATTGCGGAGTTCTAGTGATGTGGTCAATAGGGAATTGTGCTGCTAATCAGAAGGCTGCACCTCTGTGGTTCAAATCCACCAGCAGCTCCACAAGGGAAAGACAGGAAGTCTCCTCCTTTTGCAATTTACAAGCTCAGAAAATCAGTAGTGGGTTGCTATGAGTCAGAACAGACTGAATAGCAGCGAGTTTGCATTTTAAACTATGCTGTGTAATAAACATTCTCCTTTTTCTATGTTAAGTACAACTTTCTTTGTTCTTTGGATTTTCAACTCTTTCCCAAGAGAATGCTAGCTTCTGACTGGCTACCACTTTAGTAAATCTCCTAAGCTAGCCTCTGACTGTCATTCTAGAGAGTCATAAAAGCTGCATAGATGATTATTTCACACATTAATGTCTTTTCTCCTCTAAGATTAGACACATTGACTCAGTTGTTCAAGACTAATCATTTCAATTGTAATTGTATGAGAACAGTTGTATGGATCATAACTAAATTTAGATTTTTTACATTTGGGGTGTATAATAGTGGTTATTTTAAATTTTATCAATAGAGAATTTCCAGAAATACAAGGGATTAGGAGAGACTGTGGCACTATGGATATCTTCACTGATGGCAGATGGATTTTGGCTGAAAGCAGATAGTAACAGAAAGATGTCTATTTGTGTTTTGTCAAATATAGAAAGACATTTGAAAACGGATCAAAACAAATCGTGGCTATTGTTGAGAAGAATGGGAATCCCAGAACACCCACTTGTGCCCATGATAAACCTATAGCTAGATCAGGAAGCTACTGTTCGGACAGAGCAAGAGAACATTGCCTGATTCAAAATCAAGAGAGGAGTGCATCAGGAATGTATCCTTTCTCCATATCTTTTCAATCTATATACTGAACAGATCATTCAGGTGACTGGATTTTATGAAGAAGAACATGACATCAGTAGTAGAGGAGGACTCATAAACAGCCCTGCCTTATGCACATGACCTTGATTGACGAAACTGAGGAGGACCTGAAGGTTTTGCTACAGAATGCCAAGGACTGTGTCTTCAATATGGATTGCATCTCAACATCAAGGAAAGCAAAGATACTCACCACAAGACCATTAGGTAACATCATGATAGATGGATAAAAGATTGTGGTTGCTGACAATTTAATCTTGCTTGGATACACAATCAATACTCTTGAGACTAGCAGTTAGGGAATGAATGATGAGTTGCATTTGGAAAATTCAATGTCAGGGACCTTTACAGGTTTCTAAAGACACATGTTCTTTTCAATTGCTTTCTAGGAATCTGAGAACTGGACAGTGAATAAGGACGGCAGAAAAAGAATTGATGCCTTTGAGTTGTGGTGCTGAAGAAGAGTCTTAAACATAGCATGGATCACCAAGAGAACAAACAGGTCTGTCTTGCAGAGGGTGAAATCAAGTTTCTCCTTGGAGGCTAGGATTTTGAAGCTCCATCTCACCTACTTTAGCCATGTGGCAAGGAGGAACTTGGTCCTTAGAGAAGGGCATTAAGCTTGGAAGGGTAGAGGGGCAGGACAGTACAATTACATGCTATGCATCAGAGAGTTGGACAGTGACTAGGAATGATAGAATGAGAATTGATATATTTGAGCTGTGGTGATGGAGAAGAGTGTTGAATATAACATGGACTGCTAGGAGAACAAACAGGTTTGTCCTAGAGAGGGTGAAGCTGGAATGTTCCTTGGAGTCAAAGATTCTGAAGCTTCATCTGACCTACTTTGGGCATGTTGTGAGGAGGGATTGGTCCTTAGAGAGGGACATCATGTTTGGGAGAGTGGAGGGACAGCGCAGGAGAGGAAGACCCTCGATGAGATGGATCAATTCTGTGATTGTGGTGGTGTGAATGAGTTTGTCGGAGACGATGAGGTTGGCACAGGATAGAGCTGCGTTTAGGGCTCTTGTACAGAGGGTTGCTATGAGTCGCAAGCTACTCGACAGCACATAACAACAACAACAATGGCAATCATATTCAAACTGGTTTCAACCTGATCAAAGTTTTCATAAGAAACTAAACATTAGTATATTAAATATATACAGAGTGGCCTTTATAATGTTTGCATGTAGATAAAACGTGTACACATGCAACGAGCATGCCTTTTAATGTGTCATAAAATCTTCAAGCCCCAGAAATTTTTAATGACTAATAATGTCTTGTTCTGTTGTACATAGGGTTTTCAGAGGCCTGCTATTTCAGAAGTGGATGGCCAATCCTTCTTCCTAGTCTGTCTCAATGTGAATGTTCAGATTTAGAGAAATATTAGACAGACCAGCAAGTTAAAGGTATATCCCTTATTGCGGAGTTAACTTTAGTGATTCTCACCACTGGACCAATTGGCAGCATCAGGATGGATGGTGAAGATATTGAGATTGTACACAGCTTTAGTTTGCTTGGCTCCATAGTCAACAGTCTTGGTACCAGCAGCCAGGAAATTAAAAGGCACATTGCCATGGGAAAGTCTGCTGTTAGGGACCTCTCCAAAGTGCTGAAGAGCAGTGGTGTCTCTCTGGAGACTAAGGTACCTCTGATACAGTCCATGGTCTTTGCAATCACCTGTTATGCATCAGAGAGTTGGACAATGACCAAGGAGGATAGAAGGTGAATTGATGCCTTTGAGCTGTGGTGCTGGAGAAGAGTATTGAGAATACCATGGACTGCTAGGAAAACAAACAGATTTGTCCTGGAGAGGGTTAAACCGGGTGGCTCCTTGGAGGCAAGGATTCTGAGGCTCCGTCTAACTTACTTTGGACATGTTGTGAGGAGAGACCGGTCCTTAGAGAGGGACATCATGCTTGGGAGGGTGGAGGGACGGCGCAGGAGAGGAAGGCCCTCTATGAGGTGGATTGATTCAGTGACTGGGATAATTGGGATGGGAGTGTCAGAGACAGTGCGACTGGCACAGGACAGAGCGGAGTTTAGGGCTGTTGTACATAGGGTCGCTATGAGTCGCAGGCGACTCGACGGCACATAACAACAACAACAACAATAATGTCTTCAGTCATATTTCATACCTGTTTATGGTTGTTGCAAAGAAAAAATAAATACTGGCCTTATGGAGCTTAAACAAATTCTCTTACTATTATAAAAGTAAAAGAATCTTGTAGGAAACATTAAAGTTACAAAAATAGCTTTTGATATTGTGAAGATTTAGAAGTGATCTAGAACATGTGCTCTGTATATAATGAGGTTAAAGAATGTGCCATAAGTCATTTATAATTCCCTAAGTTATGAATATTTCCACAGGCATTTTTCTGTGTTAAAGATGCTTTCCCTGGGATTGGTATGATCTTATTGTGTTCCAAAAGTGTCAGCAAGATACTACATTTTTTTTTAGCCTCTTTCTTTGTACATAGAAAAGTGTCCATTTATTATAAGCAGATTCAGAAAGGTTTGATAACCAAGGCATTTTTTTCATACTGTGGATAGGAATTGCTATTTATTTGCCAAGATTGGGCTTATTACTCACGCTACTGAAGAGAAAGAACTCTGCAAAAGTTAAAACAATATTCACTAGATGGTGGCTGTCACAGCACTTTAATTTCACATGAACTTGTATTTTTTTTAAGAAAAGTCTACCATTATTTACCATTTCTTGTCTCTGATATACAGTATATGAAGTCAAAAGACATTTCAAATGCCCACCTAAAGACTTGTAAAGTCTTTCTTGTTGGTGTGGGCTGTTGAGTCAGCACTGATCCATAGCTGACCCGCCAGCAGGTTTTCAGAGGCAGTTAACTGCACCACATGTGTTTGGGATTACAATGCAGTTTCTTACCAAATTCTTGCAATGGATTCATATGTTACACATTTTTACTCTACTATTGAGCTCGGAATGTGGCTATTGAAAAAATTATCTCCACTCTGATAATATAGTTCCTGAGTACCATATCACTTTTTCTTTTTAAAAAAAACTTCTAATTTGTGTAAACTCCATACTGTGGTAAAACATGCACTGTTTTCATGAGTGAGGGTTTCTGGGCCCTGAGTGGGTAAACATTTAGATGTGCTGGGTGGATGCTCGCGAGTCACCGACCTGATCCTTCCAGGCCACCTGGAGCCCATGCCCTGTGGAATTGCTTAACATGATGCAGAAAAACAAGAACAATAGTCAACTTCAGGTAAGTCCCACTGTCCCTGCTTTGCTAAAGAAAAGGTGTGTAGGAGAGATATACCACTGACATGTGGCAGCCATGACAACAAATTATATCAGCAGAAGCATCTGGACAAAATATGAGTTATGTAAATATGAAAATTAAGAAGTAAATGTACCCCAAATTCTGATCCTTTTACTTAGTTTTCTCTAATAAAAAGGTGAATATTTAGGCAGATAGCTTAAATGCATTCATATTTTACTTGGAGCCATAATCAGTAGTGATGAAAGTAGCAGTCAAGAATGAAATTATATAAAACATTGGACTATGGACTGTGAAGATTGTCACAATAAACTGTCAAAAGAGCAAATATATTTCTCTGGAAATAAGTAAAACAAAACTGATCTTTACAAGCAAGGATGGTAAGAATTTGTCTAACATAGTCCGAGCATGTTATGAAGAAAGTTCAGTCCCTGCAATAGGATGTCATTCTTGGAAAAGTAGATCAAGAGAGAGGAGAACCCACAGCAAGGTGACACAGTGACTATAATAGCACAGCAGGATCTGTGAGGACCATACAGGACTGGACAACATTTGGCTCTGTTGAAGATAAAGTCACTATGAGTCAGAGTCAACTCTGTAGCACTTAACAACAATGTCTGGCTGAAAATTTCTAGAATGCTATAAAAAAATCCCAATAACAACCACCACCCGCCCAAATAATTTGTCTTAGAAGAAGTACAGCCAGGGAATTCCTTACAGGCAAGGATAATGAGACTGCTTCATACACTTTGGACATGTTGTAGGGAGGGACTAGTTTTCAGAGGACACGATGCTTGGAAAAGTAGAGAGTTAGTCAAGGAGAGGAATACTTGTACATGCTGAGATTGATGATGGAATATTTTTTAATGTGCTTTGTCTGGCAAACAATAATTCTGTTTAATGTGTAATAATTTTTATTTTAGTAAACATATGTAAAATATGTTTGTCACTTTGATTTTCTCCATGTGTACAATTCAGCAGTATTTAGTGTGTCCATCGTTTTGTACAACTATTAACTTTGTCTACTCTTACAAACATTAACATCACTCTAAATAGAAGTTCAGTGTCTCCTGAAATTCAACATCACCTTTGTTTTCCTACCCACATCTGTAGCCCTTAATAAACTGTCTCTATCTACTTAACTAATTTGTAATTTAAATCTTAATGGAAGTTTCTAAAGAACTTGGATTTCCATCCATTCATTGTTGCACATTTTCCTTCCTGCGCACTCCCCCAGTTTGCTTTTTCCTTGGGGGAAAAGCTCTTTCATTGATATACAGACACCTCCCCCAAGAACACTTTACAATGCAGCTATTATTCTGGGTTCACCTCATGCCAAGAATACCTATCACAGACTTTACTATTTTTAATAGTTTGTATATGGATCTTAGCTAAAAGCAGAGAATACCAGAAGAATGTCTATC
>NW_006399775.1:2007673-2037738 GCF_000299155.1 Elephantulus edwardii
TGTTTATATCAATGAAATGGCTCACAATCTTGCAGAGACTGACATGGTCTGAATCTGGTGTTCAGACGTTAAGATAAAGGCTTCTTCCAACTCACATAACTGCAAGGTCTAATAAACCTAAATACAGTGGTTAGATCATAAGCTGTTGGCTTTCGAGGCTGATGGATCAGAAGGAATATGACAGGCACTGGATCTAGCCCCCCAAAACAACATTCAGATGTTGATGAGCCAGATGTAGGATACCAATCAAGCAAAAAGCAAGAGGGTTTTTCAAAACCATCATAAATATTCAATACAAGCCACATTGCTAAAAAAAGGTCCATTCAAGAGATAAGCTTTTCACAGTAGAACTCATCATGGAAATGATTATATTATATTCCATCTCATCAAGAGAATGATTATATACCTAACTTCCGAACCAGAGAATAATGAATGAGTAGCCAAATAGATATACAAATTAATCCATCACAGATGTTAAAGTTATTTTCTTTTATGCTACTGTAGTGTTGAAATTGTGCATATCTGTTTCTGTTTTAATTATTTGGGGGGTGTTTTTGTTGCTATGTGCCATTGAGTCACTTGCAATTCATAGGTGCCCTATGTATAATAGCCCCAAAACTTGCTCTATCTTGTGCTAACTTTACTGTCTCTGACACACTTACCCTCATTACCTTAGTCACTGTATTAATCTATCTCATCGATGGTAGTCATTGTATTAATCTATCTCATTGATGGTCTTCCTCTTTTTCTCTGTCCTTTCACCCTTCCAAGCATTATATCCCACTCCAAGGACTGGTCTCTCCTTGCAATATGCCCAACATATGTCCAACAAAGTTTCAGAATCCTTGCCTTCAAGGAGCATCATAGTTTCACCCTCTCCAGAATGAACTTGTTTCTTCTCCTAGCAGTCTATGATAGATTTTCAATACTCTTCTCCAGCACAGAAGCTCAAAAGCATCTCTTTCCATCATCCCTAGTCATTGTCCAGCTCTCTGATGTATAGCAAACAATTGCAAAGAAAATGGCCCAGATCAGGTACACCTTAGTCTCCAGACTGATGTTATTGCTCTTCAGTACTCTGGAGTGGTCCCTGACAGCTGTAAATCATCTCTTGATTTCCTGGCTGCTAGTACCAAAGTGTTGGGAAGCCAAGCAAACTAAAGCTGTTAACAATCTCAATCTCTAATTCTATGATTAATATTTTGAGAAGCTACCAGAATAGTTCCCACAGTGGCTGTTCTATTTTGCAATTCCAGTAGACATAAAAGAGAGTTACTGCTTCTCTACATGCTTGGTAATGTTAAAATAAACCTTTATTGTCATTGTTAGGTACTATTTGGTTAATTCCAACTCACAGTGACCCTATGTACAATATAGTGAGACACAACACAGTCCTGTGCAATCCTCCTAATTATTCCTATCTTTGATCCAATTGTAGTCATTCTATCACTCTCATTGAGTTATTTCTTTATTTAATCTCATTAATTGAATTTCTTTATTTTATTGACTCATTACTTTGCCAAGTATAAGGTCCTTCTCCAAATACTGGCCCCTCCTCATAACTTGTTCCAAGAATATGACATAATTACCACTATCCTTGGTTCGAAAGAGCATTCTCAATGTACTTTATTCCAAATTTGTATTTACCTTTCTCTGTCAAAGGTATCAAAAGTCTTAAGGGTTCATAATCCACACAGCACACAATTTACCCATTTAAATGTGAGTGACTCTTTGTACTATAACCTCAAATAAAGAATATTTTCACACTCCAAAGAGAGCCAGTGTGTTTCTTGAAGTCACCCTTCATTTCCCCAATCCTTCCACCCCTAGGTTATGACTAACCAACTTTCTCTCTATATAATTTGTCTATTGTGTACATGTCATATAAGTGCAACCATTAAATCTGTGATTTAAGAAAACTAGTTTAATTCACTAGACATGATGACCTCAAGGTTCTTTCATGTAACAGAGTTCTAGTTACTGTGAATTTGTTGCTATGCGTCAAGTACAAGTATAGCAACCCTATGAACCACAGATCTGAACACTATGCTATCGTGTGCCTCTTCATCATTCCTGGCACGCTTGAGTTCACTGCTGTAGTCAGTGTGTCAGTCCATCTGGCCTAGGAGTCTTCCTCTCTTTTGCTGACACTGTCTTTCCAAACATCATGTTCCTCTCCAAGATACAGCCTCTCCTCACAACATGCCCAAAGTATGCCTGATGAAGCTTATCATTTTTGTCTCAATGGAGCACTCTGGTTGCACTTTCTCCAAGATACAGATCCTTTTTATTTTGGCAGTCAATGGATTACTCAGCACTCTTTTCCAATGCTACTACTCAAAAGCATCAAGTCTTATTATGTCATCTTCATTCATAGTGTGGTATAGCAAATAATTGAAAGGACCATGACTTGAGTCAGGTGTATCTTACTCTTCAAACTGACATCGTTGCTCCTCAAAAATTTGGAGAGGTCCTTGACTGCAGACTTTCCCACTGCAACACATATTCTGATCTCCTGATTACTGATACCAGGTGTGTTGATTGTGGATCCAAGTAGATGAGATTGTTAAGAGTTTCAATCTTTTCTTCATTAATCATGATGCTATCAGTTCAGTGATGAAAATTTTTCTTTTCTTGACGTTGTGATGCAATCCATACTGAAGATTGTAGTCTTTGATCTTCTGTAGCACATGTAACAATCTTCATATAAAATACATCAATAGTGCCTTCCTCTTTATTTCTTACCAATATTACATTGACTTTATTTTATAAAAGTACATTTTATTTTTCACTTAATCAGTTGGCAGACACTTCAGTTATTCTTCCTTTTTGGCTATTATAAATAATGCAGCTATAGCCTTTATATACACATTTTTGAGTGGTCTTTTCCTTCTCATTTCTCTTGGTTATGTACTCTGTAATGAAATTTCTCAGCCAAATGGTAATTCTGTATTTAACTTATAGAGGAAGTACCAAACTATTTATAAAGTGGGTAGACTGTCTACATTAAAACCAGCAGTGAGTGTGGCCTCCATTTTTTCCCCACATCTTCGTCGATACTTTTTACTGTCTTTGAGGAATGTCATCTCCTGTGTTTTTATTTGCAGTTCCCTGAGAGTGACACTGAGAATCTTTATGTTCTTGTTGATCATTGGTATATCTTTGGAGAAATGCAGTTCTGATCCTATCCCTACTTTTATTTTCCTATATGTCTTTTTAATTATTGCGTTTGGGAATTTTCTATGCCTTCTAGATTTAAGTGCCTTATTCTCTTTCATTTCTTACTCATGGATGACCTTCCAGCAGGCTTCTGACACTGTAAATTGCACAAGAGGAGGCTGCTCATCTTCCTCAAGGAGCTGCTGGTAGATCTGAACCATTAGAGGGAAACATCCTTTGTTAGCAGCAAAGGTCCCTACAGATTGCACCACCAGAGCTCCTAAATCTCTATTAGATATATGATTTATAATATATTTTCTCTCATTTTGAAGATTGTCTTTTATCTTTATCTTTTGAAGTAAGGAGAGGAAAAACCTCAATATAAATTAATGAAATACAATGTAAATGAAAGACTGTGCACAATACGGTGTACATAAATGAGAGAGCTGGACAATGACTAAGGATGACAGCAGAGGAAGTGATGCTTTCAAAGTGTGGTGCTGGAGAAGAGTCTTGAACATACTATGGACCACCAAGAAAAGACTTAGGTTTGTCTTAGAGAGGGTGAAGCCAAGTCTCTCCTTGGATTTTGAAGTTCCATCTCACATACTTTGGGCACGTGGCCAGGAGAGATGAATCCTTGGAGAAGGACATCATACTGGAAGGGTGGAAGGACAGTGCAGGATAGGGAGACCCCGGATGAGATGGATTGATATAGTAACGGGGGCAATGGGCATTGATGTGTTGGAATCAGTGAGACTGACTCAGGCAGGCTTCAGAGCTGCTGTACATAGGCTAGCTATAGTTGCAGGCTATTTGACAGCACATGACAACAATGAAAACAACAGGCATGAAACAAAATATATACGAATGATAATAATAAAAGAGTTCTTAATTTTCATGAACTGTTGTCTATTTCCTTTTGTTGTTTTTTGTGTCATCTCTCTAAGAAACTATTGCTTAAGCCAAGGTTAAAAATCTTACATTTATGTTTCCTCCTAAGTATTTCATAGAGTTAATCCTTACATTTAGGTTTTCATAATTTTTGAGATAATCTAAGTATTTCATAGAGTTAATCCTTACATTTTGGTTTTCATCATTTTTGAGATAATCTTTGTATGTCATATGATGTAAGGAACTAGTTTTGTTTTTTGGTATATGGATATCCATCTGCCCAAAGGAGTCTTGGTGGCATAGTGTGTTACATTTTGGCCTGTTAACAGAAAAGTTAGCAGCTGGGATTCACCAGCTACTACTCCATGAGCAGTCCACTCCCATCACAATGTATAGCCTTGGAAATCCAAAGGAGTGTCTCCATGATTTTTCAGATTTCTTGGGCTTTTGTTGTTTTTGTGCTATTTTTGATTATAATAAATCAGAGATTTTTTAAAATAAATCTGTTTCCTAAGCATATTTTGTTCAAATCATATTAATGCTTTAGGATTCATTTTGAATATCAATCTTTTTTGAGAAGGTACTTCTAACCCTTCTTTGATTAATTATCCCTCCTCCTCTATGTGCTCTTATCTATTTGGAAATATTGAGGAGTGGGTAATTTAATATGTCTTAGAAAAGGTACAGGCAGAGTATTCCTTGTAGGCAAGGATAATGAGGTTTTGTCTCACATACTTTGGACATGTTGCTTGGAGAGGGTCATCATGTTTGGGAAGGTGGAGGGGCAGTAAGAGAGAGGAAGACCCTCAACCAGGTGGATTGGCATGGTGACTGCAGCAACGTGCTTGAGTGTCTCAGAGACTGTGAGGATGGCACAGGAAAGGACAGTGCTCAGATTGGTTGTTCATGGGGTCACTATGAGTCGTACTCAACTCAATGGCACCTAACAACAGCCATTACGTTTCTACAGAATCTCGGTTATAGTAAAACAGCTCATTATATTAAAATTATGTGTCCCCTTCAGGTGACAATATGTCCACAATACTGTGGCCTGTAGTAGCACATGCTCTTATTCAGCACTGGGTAAATAGTAATGTATATAATTAATTAATTAACCTATTAATTTATTTATTTAGAAGATGTATGATGTGCCAGAATATGTACCAAGCACAGGACAATAACCTGTATAGTCTAAAAGAGAGACAGGCACGTCCATATTTGAATATGCCATGTGATTATATCAAATTCTCAGAGCACGATGAAGCTTCTGATATATAAAAAGATTGAAGTATGTGGGTACAACTGAAGTTTAAGGAGTTTTTTGGGGAAAGGAGCTTGAAGATGGCAAGTCAGACCAAGTTATATTTATATAGCTTTATCGTAAAATTAATATGATTAATAAAATGCTGAATGTTAAGATAGAAAACAATCATGTAGGTCAGTGTAATTACTTAGAATTTTACAGAAAAGAGTCCAATAAATTAATTGGGAGTTCAGGAAGTTTTCTCAAGTGGCATGGTAAATGATGTATTTGACAGAGATAACACCAGAGATTGCATGCTGAATATTTAAGAGACTGAACTAGGGCCTGAACTAGGGCAAAGATCAGAGGAATGAGGAAGCTATGTGTGAAATGAACTGAGAAAAATGAAGAAAATAAATCTGGATTTCTAAAAATCCTTCTTAATGATATAAAGTAAATTTGATAGAAAGTAAAATTTGCCTTTGAGTTGTGGTGTTTGAGAAGAGTGCTGAATATTCCATAGACTGCCCAAGAAAAAAACCAATATATCTTAGAGAAGGTGCATCCAGAGTGCTCTTTGGAGACAAGAATGAGAAAACTTTGTCTCACATACTTTGGGCGTGTGGTGAAGAGAGACTATTCCTTGGAAAGGGACATCATGTTTGGAAAAGCAGAGAGTCAGCAAAAACGAGGAAGACATTCAACCAAATGGATTGACACAATGAGGGTGGCAATGGGCTGGAGCATGTCAGAGACGATGAGGATGGCCCAGGATAGGACCGCAGTCAGTCCTGATCATAGGGTCACTATGAGTCATACTCAAATTGACAACATGTGTATACAACAATAAAAGTGGGGAGGGAAGTGTTCTGGCAAACTAAAGGCAGGCAGTTCAAACCCACCAGCTCCAAGGGAGAAATACAGGCTTTTCTCCTCCTGTGAGGTTTTACAGTCTGTGCAAACCCACAGAAGCTATGTGTAAGTTCCAACTCAATGGCAATGAGATATAAGAAAAAGCACAAAAACTCATTCATGAACTAAATTCTAAAAAAATGTGAGGAAAAAAAGAATTTATTTGAGCTCACCATTTATTATGAGAGAAAGAAATTATTTTAAATTTAGAAAGGGAACCACAAAATAATAACAATGCGTCAGACTTCAGAGAAATGTACAAATACCAAAACCTTAAGTAATAGAATCACATTTACTCACCACATATAGAAACTCTGCCAGGGAATTGTTAAACACATCAGGACACTGAACAAACAGAATGCTAGATATTTGCGTAATACTTCAAAGGTTAAAAACTGCTTTCATAGTTATCATTCCTCTCATGTATTAATTTAATATACATATTTTGAGCACATCTTGTACTGTAGGCTCAATGCTTAATGTTGATTTTTCTCAGTCCATAGAGAGACAAAAATGTAAGTAAACAAACAAAACAAAATATGACAACAAAGGCAAGTATAAAATGGAAGTAAAACCCAAGTATGTTGCCAAGTTAGGAATGACTTTTCAGAGAAAAGAATAAATGATACTTGAAGCATGCTGGAGAGTATCTGGTCATTTACGTCAAGTGAGAGGTGTATATTAATCAAGGAAATTGCCAATTAGCTAAGTGCTAATGAATCAATGTAAGAGAAAATAGCTTAATTCTGCAAGGCTAGGAAGTTTGAGGAAATGATACTGGAGATACATTTAACAGGGAGTATGAGAAAAGAGAATGTTCTAGAAATAGAATATTTTATGTTCTAGAAATGGAATATTTTATAATAAAGCGAATCCAGCACACTAGGCATTTCATGGATAAATTCCGAGATAATTTAGAAAGCCAGTATCTTATGGTTAGTAATGGGCAAAGAGAACCAAAACCTCTCCAGCTCTAGGTGATTAGTAGGTTAAGCCATGTGAAAGTTGAGCAATGAATAAGCATGGCAGAAGGAAGATTGATGCCTTGTAATTGCTGTGCAGGAAAAAGTACTGAAATCCCATGGAATGCCAAAAAGAACAAACAAGAGTATCTTGCAGGAAGTGCAACCAGGGTTCTCCTAAGGGGCAAGGGATGGTGCAACTTCATTTCATGTACTTTGGGCATACTGTCATAAGAGGCCAGTCCCTGGAAAAATACATTTCTGGGAAAGGTAGTGGGTTAGAGAAAGAGAAGAGGACCCTCAACTAGAAGGATTGACACAGTGACTGTAACAATGAGCTGGAGTGTATTAGAGATGTGAAGATAGCACAGGATAAAACAAAGTTCAGATCTGCTGTTCATGGGTTACTATGAGTTGTAGTCAACTTGAAGCCACCTAGCAACCTTAATGAGATCACTATGAGTTGTGGTAGCCTCAACGGCACCTAACAACAACAACAACCGCACTTAACTTCTCTAAGTTTGAGTTGGCCATGATTATTTTATTATGTTTCTTAATGTTCCCCTCAATCCAAATTCTATCAGACTCTATTCTTCTGTTTTTGTTACATCGACTCTTTTATAAATAGTGAATTCTCACAATGTGGATCCAACCTGTACTTGATTATGATTTCACCTCTGTTCTCTTCACCTACCTCAGAAAATTTTACCAGACCTTTTTCTGGGTCCCTCAGTACACAGGTCTCTGGCAGCTAATTGGATAAATTAATTAGTACTCCAGTGTTAATTAATTTTCTGTTGTTTATATAAGCTAAGAGATTTCTATTCTTGTAATAGTCCCTTTAGGTAAGTTTATCTACAAACAAATTAAATCCCATTATGCCAAATTAGACTTGAATGTCAATCATCAGAGAAAGTCTTAACGTATGTCTTTCTCTGTTGTAGCACCTTCAGGGATAATTTCATACCATAAAGCAATATTTAAAATAGATGTAAAGCTCATAATTGGTATTCCTTGTCATAATAAACTTCACAGGGCTTTATATCAAAAGTCATCTTAACAGTGTGATACCTTTATTTTACTCCGTATTTCTAAATTATGAAAACAAACTCAACAGAATTGAGCTCTTCCAAACTTGATGAAGAAAGCTAAACTGTATGTTTCAATAATTGGTTAGTTTTCCCATCATTTACATATCCCCCCACTACTATTAGTTCAAAACATATTCTTGCTTTTAGAAATTAATATTGCATTAATCCCAGCCAACAGCGGTATCGTCTGTGGGGAAAGTGGGGCAGATAGCACAAAGGCTACAACGTTCTGGCGGTTTGAACTCACCAGTTGCTCCTTGGTAGAAAAGTGGACAATCACCCCCAGTGTGTGTGATTTAAAGCCTAGGAAACCCAATGAAGAGTCCACTATGAATCAGTTTCAACTTGAAGATAATGAGCTTAATTTTAAGTGGAATCCAAGTTAAACTGTTAAACTGAAGTACATGACAAAGAATTGAGCCTGATTTAGGATTCAAAGTGTTACAAAGGTGACTTGTTCTAAAGAGGAGTAAACAATGGGCAAGATTTCTAAAATGAATCTATTCTACTTCTTCTAGTATGCATTCTGGTATCTCTTGCTAATAGCTGCCATTGATTCAATTCTTAAATAACAGTGATTCCATGTGCTACAGAATAGAACTGCTACAAAGAGTTTTCTTAAGTTTGTAATAGTTAGAGAAGCAGAACACCAGGATTTTTAGGCTCACTGTTGTTGTTGTTGTTAGGTGCAATTGATTCAAGTATCTTATGACAATGTGCCCAAAGTACATGAGATGAAGTTTTACCACGCTGGCTTCTAAGGAATAGCCTGGTTGCATGTCTTTCAAGTGAGACTTCCTTGTTTTGGTGATTCATGAGATATTCAATATTCTTTTTCTTCTGTCCAACTTACTAATTAATTGTCCAGCTTTCAAACGGCATCACTATCTTTATGTTGTTATGTGCCATCTAGTCACAACTAGCTCATTTCTGGGGTCAAACTCCTAACTTTTGGATTAGAACCTAAAAAAAATAGAATAACAATAACTCTAAGGAAGCAATAAACAATAATCAGAGATATGAGAGAATTTGCAAAAAAAAAGTCATGAAAAAGTATATGCAATAAGAGAGATGCAAAAAAAAAACAAAAACAACCACACCACAATAAGATACCATCATACTCCAGTAGCAGTGGCTAAGTTTAACAGTACAGTAAGTAATATATGTTGGAGGGGGTGTGGGGAGAAGATAGGAACCCTTATACACTGTTGGTGAGATTGTAAACTGGCAAAACCACTCTGGAAGGCAGTTTGGTGTTTCCTCAGAAGGCTAAACATAGAAATTTCATATGACGCAGCTATTCTACTGCTTAGAATATGTTGTTGTTGTTATGTGCCATTGAGTCACTTGCGACTCATAGCGACCCTATATATAGCATCCCTAAACTCTGCTCTGTCCTGTGCCAATCTCAGTGTCTCTGATACAACCATCCCAGTTACCGCAGTCACTGAATCAATCCACCTCCTAGAGGGTCTTCCCCTCCTGCACTGTCCTGCCACCTGCCCAAGCATGATGTCCCTTTCCAAGGACTGTTCCCTCCTTACAACATGCACAAAATATGTTAGACAAAGTTTCAGAATCCTTGCCTCCAAGGAGCAGCCCAGTTTAACCCACTCCAGGAAAATCTGTTTGTTTTCTTAGCAGTCCATGCTGCCTTCAATACTCTTCTCCAGCACCACAGCTCAAAGGCATCAATTCTCCTTCTATCCTCCTGAGTCATTGTCCAACTCTCTGATGCATAACAAGTGATTGCAAAGACCATGGCCTGTAGCAGATGCACCTTAGTCTCCAGAGTGACACCATTGCTCATCAGTATTTTGGAGCGGTCCCTAACAGCAGACTTTCTCATCACAGTACGTCTTTTAGTTTCCTGGCTCCTGGTGCCAAGAGTGTTGACTGTGGAGCTAAGCAAACTAAAATTATGAACAATCTCAATCTCTTCACCATCCATCCTGATGCTGCCAATTGGTCCATTGGTGAGAATCTTTGTCTTCTTGACATTAAGCCTCAATCCATATTGGAGGCTGCAGTCCTTGACCCTCTGCAGAAAGCACATCAGGTCCTCCTCAGTTTCAGCAAGCAGGGTTGTGTCATCATAAAAACCTGCATAACGCAGGTTTTTTTATTATTATTATTCATTTCAATGAATATTTACAGAGATTTTGGATTTCCATTCATTCATTGTTGCACTTTTCTCCCCCCCACCCCCACCCCCAGTTCGCTCTTCTCCTTTAAAAGCAAAATAAAAACTCCGTCACTGGTATACAATCCCCCCTCATGCCCCCAACCCCACTCCTAGTATACTCGAATCTGCAACCCTCATTCCAAACTCTTATGGTAATCATTATGCCCTAAAATATATTGCTTTTAAACTGTTCTCCAATCCTGACACCACACCTCTCCTCACAGAGCCCAGCCTCTCGGATAATTCGTTCGGCATACAGGTTGAAAAGGTATGGAGATAGGACACATCAGATAGCTAGGCAAAAAGTAAAAAAAGTAAGTTGGCAAGGATTTAACTTTATTGGATCCACAATTAACATCCATAGCAGTGTTGCTGTTGTCTTTTGTAGAAATCAAGACATTAAAAGAGGCATTGCATCAGGAAAATGTCTGTCAAAGATTTCTTCAAAGCACTAAAGCGCGGTGATATCAGCTTAAACACTAAAATGTGCCTGATCCAAGCCATGGTCTTTTCAATTACATAATATGTAACTGAAAGTTGGAAAATGAGAAAAGATGACTAAAGAATTAATGCCTTAAAGTGTTGGCAACAAATGCAGAATATCCCATAGACTGCCAAAAGAACAAAGATGCCTTGGAGAAAGTGCAACCAGGTTGTTCCTTAGAGGCAAGGATAGTGACACTTCCTCTTGCATTCCTTGGCATGTTTCAGGAGGGGCCAGTCCTTGAAATACAACACCATATTGGGAAATATAGAGGCTCAGAGGAAGAGAGGAAGACTTTTAGCCATATGGTTGGCACAGTGACTAACAGTGGACTCGAGCACATAGGAGAACATGACGACGGCATAGGACAGGGAAAGATTCAATTTTCTTGTTCTGTTGTTCATAAGATTTTTATAAATTATAGTTTACTGAAAAACATAACAACAAGAATAACGAGAAGCTTCATTATATTAACTGATTTTCAGATATCAAACCAATCTTATGCTGGGCTCTATGAGGAGAATTGTGGTATCAGGATTGGTGGAAGATCTATTAACAATCTGCGTTATGCAGATGACACAACCCTGCTGGCTGAAACTGAGGACGACCTTATGCACTTGCTGCAGAGGGTCAAGGATTGCAGCCTTCAGTATGGACTGAGGCTCAATGTCAAGAAGACAAAGATTCTCACCAGTGGACCAATTGGTAGCATCAGGATGGATGATGAAGAGATTGAGACTGTTCACAGCTCCAGTTTGCTCGGCTCCACGGTCAACACTCTTGGCACCAGCAGCCAGGAAATAAAAAAACGTATTGCGATGGGAAAGTCTGCTGTTAGGGACCTCTCTAAAGTACTCAAGAGCAACGAAGTGTCTCTGGAGACTAAGGTGTGTCTGATACAGGCCATGGTCTTTGCAATCACTTGTTATGCATCAGAGCGTTGGACAATGACTCGGGAGGATAGAACGAGAATTGATGCCTTTGAGCTGTGGTGCTGGAGAAGAGTATTGAATGTACGTGGACTGCCAAGAAAAACAGATTCATCCTGGAGAGGATTAAACCAGGCTACTCCTTGGAGGCAAGGATTCTGGGGCTTCATCTGACATACTTTGGACATGTTGTAAGGAGAGACAGGTCCTTGGATAGGGACATCATGCTTGGTAGGGTGGAGGGACAGCACAGGAGGGGAAGAACCTCTATGAGGTGGATTGATTCAGTGACTGGGGTAACAGGAATGGGTGTGTCAGAGGCAATGCAATTGGCACAGTATAGAGCAGGGTTTAATGCTGTTGTACATAGGGTCGCTATTAGTCGCCTGCGACTCGACAGCACTTAACAACAACAACAACAACAACACATTATCTGTCACATTCTGTTATTGAGTATAAATAGGAAACATTTTTGGCAGTAGTTGAAAAGATTATCAGATGGATCCCACCTGCTATTTCTCAGAATAAAGACTTTGCAGTGTACTTTTGAAACAGCATCCATTAAAAGCCCTATGGAGCCCTGTTCTACTCCAGTACACACGGGGTCACTAAAAATCAGGGTTGACCTGCCATCAACGGGCTTTGACAATTTAAATACTCCATCAGAATCTGTCAAACATGCTACATATCCCCAAAACATAGCTTCAGTTAATTATTTAACTTTTAGCTGACTTCATATTAACCTATACACAGGAGAACAAAAACAAAAGGAAAAAGGGAAATCAAAACTAATAAGGCAAGACAATTGAGGTTAGAACATAATACTTAGTCTTGTTAATAACAAAGATTATACCTCCTGCTTCTTTTTAATATGTCCCTCCTTGCTTCGTAGAGAATAAAGTATATAGTCAGCGCTCAACAAATCTTTGCTTATTGTTCAATTGATTTTATCCTAGGATTCCTACAGGTTAATTGTTTTACCCTTTTAGGGAAAATTGAAAAGTCATTACAAAATCTCCATAATGACTATGGGAGGTGATTTAACCATTGGGTTCATGGCACAGAACAATGTCTGTTATTCCTTTTTAACAGTGTTACTGTGGGAATTCAAATAAGTGCCTATTTTTTTATGCAGACTCGCTGGTGTTTAACATGCATAATTGTTTTATTGTTGTAAAAATACATAGTACATAATTTCCTAGTCAATACTCTTCATGTTTATCTTTCTGTTCAAAGAATAAATAGAAATCATTTATGTGACCACTAGTGATGCTTGTTGGTGATGATTGCATATATGATTTTTTAAATGATGGTTGGACCAGGAGGCAATCGACAGAACACTGCATGGTTCAAAATTGGGAATGATGTACGCCAGAGATGTGTCATATCTCCGTATCTTTTAAATCTATATGTGGAACAGATTATCTGGGAGGCTGGGCTCTAGGAATAGAAATGTGGCATCAGGATTGGAGGAAGATTCATCCACAAACTGTGTTATGCAGATGACACAATCCTGCTTTCTGAAACTGAGCAGGACCTGAAATGCTTGCTGCAGAGGGTCAAAGACTGCAACTTTCAATATGAATTGCAGCTTGACATCAAGAAAACAAAGTTTCTCAACCCTGGGCTATCCAATCTTTCAAGTTGCTGTTGTCAATTTGATAGTGCTTTTTAAAAAAGCCACAATACACAAGACAGCCATTCTTTACTATATAAGCCAGACTGCTTTTTGGCTTACAGAAGACTTTAGGGAATACATTTGGTTTGATTGCTAATATTTTAAAAGAAAAACCAGAGATTTGGCACTCTGGCCAAGCCATTTTTACAAACAATCTTTCTTATACTATAATTTTTAATATTTTAAACTTTCAGACTTCCTGGAATGGAAAGGTGACTGTCATTGTCCTACTGATCAGTTAAAAATAATTCTTTCCTTTTCCATCCTGGACAATAGCCACAGGTTAGGAAACAGAACAATAATCTGTGTGATGTTTCAGTTAAATGACAGACTTAAGTTTTATGTTAAAAAAATGCCTCCTCTTTACCTTGACTTTATTGCTTTTTATAAACTGAGACAGGCTAGAATGTATTCCCTAATTATATTGCTACTCTTTAACATATAAAAAATTCAGGGACAATATAAGCTTTCTAGCAGAGGAAGAAAGGACTGTATATCCACAATTACAAGAGTAAATGTAAAAGCAGGGTAATGTGGGAGTATATTGCAAAGTTTAAGAGGCAAATTAGATAAAACTTTATTGGTGGCTACAAAACAAGTAGACTAAAAACCTGATGTGATGTTACAGTGCACACTTCAGAAATGCCAAAATTTCCAGTTTAAAATGTAGATTTGGATGCTTGCAATTCTCACTAAATGTTTAAGCTAATTGAGATTTTTTTTTCCCCCAAGGCAAAGCTTGGCAGAGCTAAGTACACATTGTCATTCTTCTACAGATACACAGGATCTCTGAAAATATGCATACCTTTGTCTGTATATGTGTCTTAAAACCAAAGAAAAAAGGTAAAAATCCTACTTTCAAAAAGAGTAAAATATCAACTTTTGGGAAAGACTTCTTCCAACACACACACACACACACACACACACACACACATGAATTTTCATTACCCGCTTGGGTTTGCAGGGCTATGGAGTTCATCTTTGAATATAGTTTTCCTAGCCACAGAACTTTGCTGTCATGTCCCAGAACTGTTATGTTAAAGGGCAGGAATATGCAAATAGGGCATGTAAGTCTATCCACAAGGAGATTGGCTAGCTCACCATTCCAAAATGGGATTGGCTAGTCTTATCAATAAATTAGAGCAATTCTAGCAGCAAAGTCTCTTTCTCACCACCAGCAAAGGAGAAATAGGCATGCAGTAGACACTTTTCAGGACCAGATACTCTTACACCAGCTAGACTTACAGCAGCAGCAGCAGCCATGGCCAAAAACAGAGAACCAGAGAATTAACATGTGATGGAACTGTTACCCTACTCCCCATGAATAGAACCAGAGCTAAGCTAATTACCTTGGTCCAAATTTGTTGGACTACTATTAGGGGAGGGAGAGACTTTGCCCAAGTTTGCTAGAGAACTTTAGGGGAGGGGTGCAAGCCAATATTGGCAGGATTGAGAACTTTGTAATACTGGTCCGAAGCCACAGGCTCATTGCTAAGGTGCCTGTGAGCACATTTCAGAAGATGTCCTGACTGAATTCCACTATTAATTTGGATTTATAGCCTATTAACTTCCCTGATATGGTTCTGTGTGGTCTGTGAGTTATCACATCAGATTTTGGACTCAGTAAAGCAGTACGATTGTGTTGAGACGTAGAAAGAGGTACAAGAGCATGGGAGACATGTTTGAACTCATGAGAATTGGTTTTGTGTTGTTGATGGGGACAGTTCCCTTTCGTCAATCTGGTAAAGGTAAGGTATGGCAGTCCCCACAGGATTCCTGTTCTTTATACAAGGGTACTACACACAACTCAATTGAGCATTATACAAATACTAATTTCCTACCATCTTTTTCTGAGGCAATTATTGTCAAGAAGGCAATTGATAAAGATATTTGAATTTTAATTATCCTCTCTTGCTCAAAATTTTTTTTCTTAATTAGATTATGTCACTCTATCCATCATGATGTTGTCTGGCAGTCTAATTAGATTTTATTTTTGTTTTTGAAAATGAGATACTCAAGTAATGAAATATCATTTTCAACTATTTTATATTATATTTTAATTTATGTCAATTGTTTCTCATGTTGGTGATATTATTGTTTTTCCATTGAATTTTTCTTCAATTTGATATATCCTTGTTATTTTTTAAAATATTCTGATGAGACTTAGAGTGGAGGCTGTGACATATAAGAGCACAGATTGCTTCTTGAAATGGAATTGCACTGCATTTTTAAACATATGTTCTAAGAGTTTTATTTAGAGGAGGTGTGCACATGCCCTGGTTATGTTCAGGTCATGGCCACAGACATGGACTAAAACAATAGCAACAGATGGTTTTTAATTCATTAGAGAATATTATGTACAACTGCAGGCTAATTAGGCAATCTTGGTACTCTAAGAATAGCAAATATTTATGTATTCATTTACTCTACACAGAGTAATTGAATGCCTAATATTTATGTGCTAAGAACTAAGTATTTAATCCACCAGTGTGTTGGGTGAAAAGGGATACTGTTCTTGTTAACACAAAGCTTAGGGACTGAGTGAACATGCAGCCAATAAGGAGGAAACAAAGGGTCTGTAATTGGTTGAAAACTAGGAAAAAAGGCTAAAAAGTAAGTAAAGAGGGAGCTACTCTTTAAAACACCCTAGTTTGAGGGGTAAAAACCATGCTGACTCTACTTCAAGGATCATTCTATATTTAGCACTTGGTAAACATCATCTGTTGCTGCTGTTATTCTTATTACTATTTAAGATTATCAGAAAATGTTTGACTAAGACAGAGAAATGATAGTAAGTCTTGAAAATTCCCATAACCAGATAAGTGTTGCAGAGATCTGACAGAAGGAAAAGTCACATTAAAACATCCCCAAGCAACTCTAAGGAGCTCTAATGATGCTGCACTTAAAGGATTCATCTGCTAATCAAAAGCTCTAAAACTGGAACACATCACTTGCTGCACTGTAGAAAAACAAAGCTTCCAACTAGGCTTGTAGCCTTGGAAACAGAATGGGTTGATTTTATTCTACTCTAATGGGTGACTATATCTATCATGATGTTGCCTATCATCCAGTGGTAAGAATTTTTGTTTTCTTGACGTTGGAATGCAATCTATATTGAAGGCTGTATTCTTCGATCTTCTGCAACAAGTTCTTCATGTCCTTCTCACATTTTTGAAGCAAGGTTATGTTACCTACATAACTCAGGTTATCCATGAGTCTTCCTCTGATCTTGATGCCACATTCTCCATCACAGAATCAAGCTTCTGGAATAATTTGCTTAGCATACAGATTGAATATATATGAAGAGAGAATACAACCCTGAAGTGCTCTCTTCTTAATTTTAAATTACTGCATAGTTCATAATTAGGAAAGGAGTGTATCATGGATGTGCCCTGTCTTCATATCTCTCTAATTTATATGTAGAACAGATCATTTGAGAGAGTGGACATTATGAGGAGTGTAGCTTCAGGATTAGAAGAAGAATTGTCAATAACCTGTGCTATGCAGATGATACAACTCGCTTGTCCTATTTGAGGAGGACATAAGGCACTTGTTGAAGAAGGTCAACGGCTGTAGTCTTCAATATGGATTGAAGCTCAATATCAAGAAGAAAAATTTTCTCATCACTGGGCCAATTGGCAGCACCATGAAGAACGGAGATGAGTTTGAGTTTGTTAACAATTTCAGCTCGCTCAGTTCCACAGTCAACACTCTTGGAACTAGCAGTCAGGAAATCAAAAGATGAATTTCACTGCAGATGTCTGCTGTCAGGGCTCTCTCCAGAGTCCTAAAAGGAGCAATGATGTCAGTCTAGAGATTAAAGTATACCTGTTCCAGGTCATAGTCTTCTCTTCACAATTATATGCTATGTATCAGAAAGCTGGTCAATGACTAAGGATGTCAGAAGAATTGATGCATTTGAGTTGTGCTGCTGGATAAGAGTATTGACCATACCATCGCAGGCCAGGAAACAAATTGGTATGTCTTGTAGAGGGTGAAACCAAGTTTTTCCTTGAAGGCTAGGATTCTGAAGTTCTCTCCCACAGATTTTAGCATGTGGCCAGGAGGGACCAATTCTTGGAGAAGGACCTCATTCTTAGTAGGGTGGAGGGAAAGTGCAGAAGAGGAAGATCCATGCTTGATATTTGTTGTTGTTGTTATGTGCCATCGAGTCGTTTGCGACTCATAGCGACCCTATGTACAAGAGCTCTAAATGCTGTTATATCCTGTGCCAACCTAGCCATCTCAAACACACTTATTCCCACCACTCCAGTCACAAAAATCAATCCATCTCATCAAAGGTCTTCCTCTCCTTTGCCGCCCCCTCCACTCTGCCAAACATGATGTTCCTCTCCAAGGACCAGTCCCTCCTTGCAACATGACCAAAATATGTCAGATGAAGCTTCAGAATCCTTGACTCCAAGGAGCATTCGGCTTTACCCTCTCCAGGACAAACCAGTTTGTTCTCCTAGCAGTCCATGGTATATTCAGCACTCTTCTCCAGCACCACAGCTCAAAGGCATCAATTCTCCTTCTATCAACCCTCTTCACTGTCCAACTCTCTGATCCATAGCACGTAATTGCGAAGACTATAGCCCGGATCAGACGCACCTTAGTCTCCAGCTTGACACTGTTGCTCTTCAGTACTCTTGAGAGGTCTCTCACAGCCAACTTTCCCAATGCAATTCATCTCTTGATTTCCTGGCTGCTGTTACCAAGAGTGTTGACCATGGAGCCAAGTAAACTAAAACTGTTAACTATCTCAATCTCTTCACCATCCATACTGATGCTGCCAATTGGCCTAGTGGTGAGAATCTTTGTTTTCTTGATGTTGAGCTTCAATCCATATAGGAGGCTGCAATCCTTGACTTTCTGTAGCAAGTGCTTCAGGTCCTCCTCAGTTTCAGCAAGCAGGGTTGTGTCATCTGCATGTTTGATATTAGACAATGTTATGACAGATGAAAAAAAGACTTAAACTGTCAACCACTTCATCTTATTTGAATTACAATCAATATCCTAAAATATCAGCAATTAGGAAATCGTGAAACATATTGCACTGGGAAAGTCTGCAATCAAGAGCCTATCCAAATTATTGAAGAGCAATGATGTCAGTTTGAGTACTAAGGTGTTTCTGATTCAGGCCACGATCTTTCTGATCATTTGCTATGCATCTGAGAGTTGGAAAGAAATAAAGATGAATCTGAGAGTTGGAAAGAAATAAAGATGACTGAAGGAATGATGTCTTTGAGCTATGGTGTTGAAGAAGAGTATGAAACATCCCATTGACTGCCAAAAGAACAAACAAATATACTTTGAGAAAATGGGGCAAGAGTGCTTTTTATAGGCAAAGATGATAAAGCTTTGCCTCACATGTTTCACATATGTTGCTAGGAGAGGCCATCCCTTGGAGAGGGACATCATGCTTGGAAAGGCAGAGAGAAGGTTCACGAAGAAGCGGAAGACCCTCAGCCAGATAGATTGACACTGTAACAGCCACAATGTGCTCTAGTATGTCTGTATGTCTGAAAGTGTAAGGATGGCACAGTCAAGGACAGGGTTCAGCTCTGTTGTTCATTGGGTCACTATGAGTCATATTCAATTGCACCTAAAAAGAACAGCAACAACACGATGTCACTATGAGTTGAGATAAACTCATTAGTGATGGGAAAGCACCTCTAATCCAGGTTAACAATTGAAGTTTGAGTGCTCAATTTCCAACTAAAACATGTACAATAGAAAAACACCAGCTGTCTTATGGGGTAAAAATATGAAAATTAGCTTCTGTAAAGATTTACTGCTTTGACAATTCCACGTCATATGTAGTCATCATGAGTCGGAACCAACTTCTTGGCATCTAATAACAACAACCAGATAGAAATAATTGAATTCTCTAGAGCTGAAATGAAGTCAGGATTTGACAGCATGACAGACAAAGGACAGGAAGGTTCCTGAAATTAAGAATGAAAAGGAGGTATATAATTAGTTTCCTGCATTTATTTTAAGATCAAAAGGTAGGCATTTGAATAGAGAGGATGTTATGATTATTCTATGTACTTTTAGGAAAATGGATTGGGCAGAGAAAAGAAGTGTGGAGTGTAGTTCTAAGTGTTTGCCATATGTTCATATCTTAGGACAGCATAAATTGTCAAACTGATTAAGGAAAAGACAGAAAGCTCAAATAACCAAGGCCAGTAAAATGTTCTAAATTCACCACACAAAAATGTGGTGCCCATTTTATTATAGTTGACTGCTCTCAACTATTAAATAAGTGATAGAACCTATACTATTTAAACAGCATCACCACATACAGAGGGGAGAAAAGTAATAGAATCATGAAGTGACCTTCCTTCTGCTATCAATATGGGAGCTAGCACAAATATCCTACCTAACATTACCACTTACAAGTATAGATGAAAATGACTATATCAAATACCAATGATGCTACTTCAATTTTACATTAACATAGTATTAAAAATGAAGAGTTGCTCTGGAAAATTAATGACACTGTAACAACAGAAATATGTAATATAATTAATTTGACATATTAATAAGTATAAACAAAATTATTACTGCAATGTAGAGTAAAAATACACTTAAGTATTTAGCAGAAGCAATCAGGTGTGGGTTCCTTAAATTACTTAAAATTTACTGAAAGCAATATTGCTGTTGTTAAATCCCAAGTCATATCTAGCCTATGAACAGCAGAAGGAAATGACTGTTTAATCCTGCACCATCCTCACAAATGCCACTAAGCTGGAGCCCACTGCTACACTCACTATGTCGGACTACTTCATTGAAGGTCTTTCTCTCTTTCTGCTGTCCCTCCACTTGTCTAAGCATGATGACTTTCCCCATTGGAGGGTCACTGTGACTTGGAATGAATGCAACAGCAGCAGAGGTCAAGCAGTGAGCATCATTAAATCTGAGCTTGATATAGTAGAGATGAGTCCACTAAAACAAAGTACAAGTCCACCTAAGACCAGAAAATTAATTTGTATCAGCCTATGAGCTAAAAGAAAACAGTATCAGCACTCAAATGATGGGATTTTCTAAGTAGATAAAGAGACTCAGAAAAGAAGTATTGATACGTACTATATGTACTACTTTACTCAGCCGTTTGTCAAAATCAAGTTGTTTTAAAAAAAATTATACTAAGAGCAAGTATATATTGTTGTTAAGTGCCATCAAGTTGCCTATAACCCACAGATACCCTGTATACAGCAGATCTGAACCCTGCCCTGCCCTGAGCCAGTCTTACTAATTCTGACACACTAACCCCCACTGCCCCAGTTACTGTATCAATCCATCTTACCACGGGTCTTCCTTTCCTGTGCTGTCCCTCCACTCTTCTGAGCAAGATGTCTTCCTTCAAGGAGCGGTCCCTCCCGGCTATGTGACCAAAGTATGTGTAAAAGAGCTTCAAAATCCTAGCCTCCAAGGAGAAACTTGATTTCACCTTCTTTAAGACAGACCAATTTGCTTTCTTGGTAAACCATCTTTTCCAGCACCACATCAGTTCTTCTTCTGTCATCTTTAGTCATTGTTCAGCTTTTTTCATGCATAGCAAGTAATTGCAAAGACCATGGACTGGATTAGGTGCACCTTAGTCTCTAGAGTGACATTGCTGCTGTATAGTACTCTGGAGAGGTCCCTGGTAGCTGATTTTCCAAATGCAGTTTGTCTTTTGATTTCCTGACTGCTGGTGCCTAAAGTGTTGATTGTGGAGCCAAGCAATATGTAATTTTTAGCAACCTCAATCTCTTATCCATCCATCATGATGCTGCCAATTAGCCCAGTGGTAAGAATCTTTGTCTTCTTGGTGTTGAGCTTCAGTCCATTTTGAAGACTACAGTCCTTGACCTTCTGCAGCAAGTGTCTTAGATCTCCCTCAGTTTCAGCAAGCAAGGTTGTGCCATCTTAATAACGAAGGTGGTTGATGGATCTTACTCCAATCCTGATGCCACATTCCTCCTCATAGAGCCCTGCTTCCCAAATGATCTGTTCTGCATATAGATTGAAAAACTATGGAGACAGGTTGCACCGCTGTTGCACTCCTGTCCTGATTATAACACATAATAAATAGAAATAAACCAAATAATCATTTTTTAAAACTTTTTGAAAGCGATTGCTTTGCTTGTCATAAATATAAATGGCCCTTCATCCATTCAGTCTTTAATAAAAGGAATGTTACAGCTTTTGTTCATTGCTTTTAAGAAAGTATTGAAGTAACTTTGAGCAGTGTATTGCAAAAAAAAAAATCATGTGCCAAACCTAAAAATTGCTTTACATAAAGCTTGAAACACCCTCAAACTAGTCTCACTCTCACTTGATCTCTGCATGCAATAAAGCCGGCAGGAGGACTAAGTCTTCTTAGGTACTCCAGAATGTGGAATGGCACATCCTCTAAAGGCAGCTGCTGCCGAGGAAGATGATGAGCTCAGCCAGGCAGCCTTCCAGTGCAAGCACTGCTGATAGATACATGCGTGATGTGGTGACCATGAGCAGATTGATCTCTGAACCTAATGGGCTACACTGTGCATTTCTAGGTAGTCAGGCAATCCTCTGAGAGTGCTATTACTGCTGCTGAAGCCCTAAGAAGCTGCCCAAACCTATAGAGGATTTGGAAAGCATGGTCATCTATAGCAGATAAATTTTATAATTAAAATTAGCAATATAATCTAATCCCAGTCACAGCAAATTTTTGGGAAGTGATCTAGGAGTGAAAAGAAATACACCTCAGCATCATGGTTGACAATAATTAAAATACAAGATTAAAAAAAAATAAAAAATAAGACCAACACACAAGATTCAAACAGCCCTGTGACTACCCTATAAATTCTGATTGTACAGGAATGACTCAGCTGGTAACCAACATTCCAAGACTTTGAATCTATCAGATACTTTATGAGGACGATGTAGCAGTCTGCTTCTATAAGGTAAAGAAACTAAGGGACAGTTCTACTCTAATAACGGTCTCTATAAGTTGAAATCAACTCTGTGGCAGCGGGTTTGGCTTTAGTTTGGCTATCTACTGAAAAGATACATTTGATTAGCTAGTTTTCTAGTTTCCCTTTTTTGATGACTTGATGACCATGCGCAATTTTTTAAAAACAAATTGTTTATGGATAATAGCTGGTAACTATTAACATTATTCTTCATGCATCAGAAAACATCCTTGATTAACATGTTATGCACACAATGAAATGACTTTTTCTTGCTCACAGATGAAGGGCATTGGAACACTATACAGCACTGAAAAATAAGAAACTCATAAAGTATTTATTACACAACTTGAGGGACCCTGGAAGATATTATGTTGAGTGATATAACCCAGTCACAAAAGGACAAACACTGCATAATACCACTGTTATAGAACAGAATTGACATGAGTGTTAGTGGGAAACTAAGAAAAGAATGGATAAATAATGGATACTGCATCAGAATAGATGAAGGAGAGAATTGTTTTAAAAGGAATATATGATTAGGTTTTATTTGTATGACAACATCCAGAATGATTTTTTAAGTGAACTGAGGGGTAAGGAGGAAAATATACAATAATGAATAAATGAAAAATTTTAAAAATAAAGCCATAAGTTCTTTCTAAAATAATATGTGGAGTACAGATCTTATAAAAAAGAAAGAAAGAAAGAAAGAAAGAAAGAAAGAAAGAAAGAAAGAAAGAAAGAAAGAAAGAAAGAAAGAAAGAAAGAAAAGTTCGCTTTAACTTACTTTACTGCTTGAACATCTCAACCACACAGATTCTGATCTGGTGGCCTACTGGATAAGGAATCACACTGCCAACCAAAACGCAGGCAATTTGAATCTACCAGCTTCTCTGTAAGAAAAAGATGGGCAGTCTTCTCCTGTGTGATTTACAGTCTCTGAAAATCTGCTAGAGGGTCAAGCATGAGTCAATTCTGTCTTGCCGGCAATGAGAATTAGAGTGGCCTTATATTCCCCTCCAATTTGCCTTTCAAATTCCATTCCCACTTACATACATACACATACCTTCTAATTAACGGCAGATCCCTTTGGTTTCTTATATTTTAAGGTAACATTCTATTGCATTTGAACTGAGCATTTTTACTCTGAGCTTCATGAACTAACACCTAGGTATACTTCAGCTCCTAGCATTATCCTGCTTCTACAGGAAAGCCATCTTTGAACTTTAGACAAATATAATTTTTTTTTATGAGCCAGCTCATCAAGTACCGTAAGCTTCTCACTTATTTCTACAGAGTTAGCACAGAAATCCAGAAGTTGGCTAAGCATAGCTCTAGCTACCCATTGAGGGTCAGAGTTAATAAACACAGTAAGACTAAGCGTTTCTCAAGAATTTATACAATAGGCAGGACTCTAAGGATCCAGAAACAGCAAGATGTTGGGCCAAATGTGTAATACCAGTTATTAGCGGCTAATTGAGTTAGTTTTGAGTCATGGCAGGCCTCATGTGTGCAACATTAGAGCTATGTTCCATGGAGCTTATAATGGTTGATTTTATATATATCCTCTGTCCTTTCTCTTGAAATTCATTTGGGTGGACTTGAGCCAGTTAATTCTGTACCACCCAGGGCCTCATGACAGACATTAAAGCTATTGACATTATGAAAGTAGCACAATATTTGAGAAGTAAGGAAGATAGCATTTTCTCCAATAGAAAATTATTAAAATAATGGGTTGGAAATCAAAGTAGACTTAGAAAATGGTTAAGTCTTACTTTTAAGATAGTTTCTGAATGCATACATGAAAATTCTCCTATCCTCCCTAGTCAGGAGAATTGATGCCTTTGAGCTTTGGTGTTGGAGAAGAGTATTGAGGGTACCATGGACCACTAAGAAAACAAACAGATTCATCATGGAGAGGGTTAAACTGGGCTGCTCCTTGGTGGCAAGGATTCTGAGGCTTCGTCTGACATACTTTGGTCATGTTGTAAGGAGGGATCGGTCACTGGAGAAGGACATCATGCTTAGGAGGGTGAAGGGCAGGCGCAGGAGGAGAAGGCCCTCTGGGAGATGGATTGATTCGGTGACTGGGGCAATAGGGATGACTGTGTCAGAGACAATGAGATTGGCTCAGGACAGAGCAGAGTTTAGGGCTGTTGTATAGAGGGTCCCTATGAGACGCAAGTGACTCGACAGCACATAACAACAACACATGAAAATTAAATTCCATAAAGTTTACCTCAATTTACATTTACCTCAGTGAAATGTGAGAACTCAGGACCACAGGATTACAACAGACTGTCAAAATTGTGTGGGGAAAAAAACCTCATTTAATAATGGATTGCTAGGAAAGACATTTTATTTTTTAATTGAAAAACATTTACATTAAATATAATAATTCCCACAATGCAGTGGTGTATACAATTAGCCAATCCTTCCAACTTCCAAAACATAGCACTGAAAGCCCACTTTGACACCCTCAGACCATGCATGGAGCTCCAAGGGACATAAGAGGGCTCATCTTAAGGGAGCTCTGGTGGCCTAGTTGCAAGAAACTGCACTGCAATCCCAGAGCTTTGCGGTTCAAATCCACTAGATGCTCTGCTGGAGAATGAGGAATAATCTCCTCCTGTACCAGTCTGATCCAATTTGACAGTACACAAACAAAAATATAATAATAGTAATAAAAAAGAAGGCTCATCTTATTGAGATAAAAACATTCTGCCAAAGGTGATGAACAGCATAGCAGACTCCTGACCCTGACCCATTTTATAAAGTCTATCCAACTTCCTATTAAACAGTACAAACTTTATATTCATTAATTTCAGAGGTGATCAGAGGCTCTGGGGGAAAATGATTCTCTACTTCTCAATTTTCCCCCTCAAATTGCAATAACTTATGCGTTCAGCTCAGTGTTATGTGAGATGGAACAATTAATCTTTAGTAAGGTACACTATTCAAGAAAGGGAAAACAAAATTAAGAAATATATTCCATTCATTTACTAAAGTGTTTATTAGGGGATTTTTTTAAAGGAGTGGTGGTGGTGGTGTAGTCAATTAAGTATTGGGCTGCTAATAAAAAGGTCAATGGTTCAGCTGCTGCACGAGAAAAGGATGAGATGATCTGCTCCTATTAAGATTTACAGCTTCAGTAATTTGAGAGGGTAGTGATGTCTATGCTGTTACTATGAAGAGAAATCAACTTAATGGCATTGCAGTGCACTTGATTCAGTCTGGTTTTGTAGAACCTTAGTCATAGTGCTAGGTCCCAAGCTGATGAAGTTGAATAATTGCCTCCTGCCCTTTAAAAGTCTTGTAGAATTGTAATGATCTTGCCATATAATGTCACCATTTTAGCACAATTGTGGAAACACAAAGGTTAAGTGTTCAACTGCTAAATGAGAGGCTGGTGCTCCATGGAAGAAAAAACTTGAGAATGTGCTTCCAGAAGAACAACAGCCAAGATAATCCTGATCCTTAAAAGTTAAAATTGAGTTGGTAATACTTATTAACAGCATTGTAAGTTAGTAAGCACAACAGAAAAGTAGAATACATAATACTGTGGTTCACATCCTAAAGTGTTTTAGCTTAACCCACAACCCGGTAAGGAAACAAAAAGAATTGTCAAACTTACACAAGAATTTAAGGTTAAAAGATGAATGACAACTATTCATTGGCAAGATAAAAATCAGAGATGGAAAATAGCATAGTGTGGAACTGTAAACAATTGTATATAGACTGCAAAAACGGGAGTAGAAAAAATAATTTGAGAAACGTCATAGGAGGTTCTTTATACCATGTTAAAAATCTTGGTATTCATCTTAAATATTTAAATTGCTCTTTCTGGTAGCTTTTAGGGAAGTGGTCTATATCAGGGGATATAATAAGGAAATTTTACAGCTTATTACCCTCATTCTCAAGCAACTTTGAAGTATACATCTGTAGAGACAGGCAGAGATCAGGAACAAAGATTGAGAAAAGATGCAGGTTTTACTGTTGAGGTTATGCTAGAAGCAGCTAACCATATCATATCATATCATTAATAAGGGCACCTTTTTGTCTAGTTGCAGGGCAGTTTCACACTGATTTAACAGATTCATCTGCAAGTATTCACAGTGAGCCTACACTGAGTTCAACACCCTATTAGGAAGTTAGTGGGGTACAGAGCAGTTCTACTACTCATCAGAAAAAAAGGTTGTTGGGGTTAATGCTGAGAACTCATTGAAGTCACAAATCCAGGATCTGCTGAAATTGTCATAAAAGCATAGAAGTGTTTTTCATTTCAACATGTACATACAGCTTTAATTTGCTGTTACTACAAACCAGGATACTTTCTTTTTTGGGGAATTATATCCATACCCTACCTTCCCCTGATGGCTAATTGTAAAATTTCCTTTAAAATAGAAAATCTTGGTCTAAGTTCTTTCTTAGTATTTTATTTTATAGTATGATACATTGTTTTTTTTATCCATACTTTAAATTTGTGTGACACACCTTTAAAACATTTTCATATCCATCTTGTCGGCCATTCTATTACTTATAAGTCCCTACCAGTGTTATTATCATGTCTTGGTTCTGTATCATCTATGACTCAATTAATATATGTTTCACTGCAGTTTCTAAATCTTTAATGAAGACACTATATTAAATTGGCTCTAATTCTCATCCCAAAGGTATCCTAATAGACATCTCCCTACAGTGCACAGCTACAGTTTAAGAAACACAGATATTAAATTACATTTACTGTGAGACAGAAGAGAAAATAATTATCCAAAG
The DNA here is from genome assembly GCF_000299155.1 of Elephantulus edwardii. Lineage (NCBI taxonomy): Eukaryota > Metazoa > Chordata > Mammalia > Macroscelidea > Macroscelididae > Elephantulus > Elephantulus edwardii. The sequence continues at coordinate 2,034,929 of NW_006399775.1, forward strand.
TATCTGTTAGACGGTAATTTGAATAATGTAGAGCGAAGATGCTCTTTGCAGTTGGCGATCTATAGAATGCGAGCCACAGGGGAAAGCAGAAGTCATCCTCACTGGCATGGGAGTTACAGATTTGGAGAGATATAGATGTAAATGCTAAGTGAAATTTGCTTATTGACATAATAAGCTAACATATTTTTGTTACACACCCTTTATTCTAAGAGCATTTACCCTCTTGCATCTAAAACCTGTCCTAGTTTTAGCCTTCATTGAAGCTAAGCATTTAACAGCTTCTCTTTCTTTAGTCCCTAAAAAGTTATTATATGACAAGTTCATCATCAACTCTGCTGTGAAAGTTGATAAAGATAGGTTCTAACTCAGTAAAGGTGTGATTATAGGAGAAAGCAGACTCCAAAAATCCCTTTAAATTAGAATAAATGAACTCAGAAATCGATTTTGAAAAGAAAAAAAAAATAACAGACTAAATTCAAAGACAGAGAAAGGAGTACATTTGGCAAGGAAGAAAAATGAGAAAAAAAGCAAAAGAGATGGTGACTGAGGGAAATGGTTGTAAAGAGAGAAGGTGTGAGGAATGTTAGCTAAAGAGTGGATACCATTTATGACAACCACCCTGACTAATCAAAAGTAATTCTCAAGTAGGTTATGAAGACTTTAAAAAGCAGAAAACAAGTTGATTTCTGATTTATCTTAACCCTACAGGGCAGAGTAAACCTGAACCAAGAGTATTTCCAAGGCTTAAGGTACACAGTTTGAGGACACCAGTTGCTCCGCAGGAGAATGATGGGCAATTAATCCTGGGTGATTAACTGCCTCTGAAAACCTGCCAGAAGGTAAGCCATGGGTCAGTCCTGACTCTATGGTACTCAACAACAACAACAATCTTTACAGAGGTAGACAGCCCATGGAGAGGCTGGTAGGTTTGAATTGCTAAGATTCTGGTTAGCATCAAAATACTTTATCTACAACTAGAGTTCCTAAAAAGGTAGGTGGCTGTTGTTGTGTACCACAAAGTTCAAACTGACCCTTAGATGACACTCCAGGGGATTTTTAGAGGCTGTTAACTGCACAGGAGATTGTCCATCTTTCTCCCACATGCCTTTGAGAGTGCAGCACAGTTTCCTACCACTAGGACACCAGAGTACCTAAAAGATAGGGAGGAGGAATAAAATTGGTTTAAAGCTTTAAAGCATGAGCCCTCACAAGGTGTTTATTAGTGTCTCAGAAAGCATTTACACTATTATAAGGGAAGATTTTAATATTTAGCAAATATAAATGTAAACAATTGCATTACATATTAATTTCATATTTATATAAATTATGTAAATTTTTATATAAAAGACATTTTTCAGGGTAATATTAAAGATCAATTTACTTAAAAGGAACATCACCAAGGGACATAGTTCCCTCCTTGAAAGGAAATGTGAATGAGAGTGATCATTGGCTACTGAAGTGAGACTCTATTTACCTGCCGCCTCCTTTTCTGGGTGGGCCTCATGGCTGAAGTCTGACCAATCATGCCATGGGGAATTCAAAGCTGACTGAGTGGTTCTCATTCTGGTTCCTATTCTCTGTTATTCATGTGTCCAAAGTGTTCATGACTTCTGACATCACTCATGTGCCCAAAGCATCCATTCTATGGATGTCAATATTGGTTTCCTAGTTTTGATAGCTTAATTTTCCAAGCATATACTTTTGCCGCTTTTCTTAGTTCTAATCCCAACATTCCCTCCAGGAAAGATAGTTGTTGTTGTTGATTTTCATTGAGTCCAGAAAGACTCATAGCAACCTAATGAAAAAAAGACGATCTGAAACCTTTCTATAACTATCATTGTTTCTCAATGTTCATAGTTTCCAGAGGCATATTGTTTAGGAAGTGGATGCTACTCCTGCTTCCAAACCTATCTCAAACTAGGAGCTCCACCAAACACTGTCCACTATTGGTAACTGTTATGGTATTTCACACTCCAGTGGCACAAGGTTCAGTATCACAGTGACCCCAGGTTACCTCAGTATAGCTAATTGACAGAAGAGTGCTGTACCACTTAGAAGAATATTTCTCTAAAATATAATAACAGACTTTTAAATACTAAGGCCCTCCAAAAAGTCTTCTTGGCTATAAACAAGAAGCTTAAATAAACAAAACAACCACTGTAATATGTGGTTGTTATTGTTGTTATGTGTTGTTGAGTCACCTGCAACCCATTGCAACCCTATGTACAGTGGCTCTGAATACATCTCTGTCCTAAGCCAGTCTCAATAATTGCAACACATCAACCCCTATTGCCCCAGATACTGTATCAATCAATCTCATCCAGAGTCTTCCTCTCCTGTGCTGTCCCTCTACCCTTCAGATCATGATGTCCTTCTCCAAGGACATGTCTTTCTTGGCCATGTACCCAAAATATGTGAGATGGAGCTTCAAAACCCTAGCTTCCAAGGAGAAACTTATTTAATCCTCTCTAAGACAGACCTATTTGTTTTCTTGGCAATCCATGGTAAGTTCAAGACTCTTCTCTAGCACCACAACTTGAAGGCATCTATTCTTCTTCTGCTATCCTTAGTCATTGGCCAGTTCTCTGAAGCATAACAAGTAATTGTGAATCAACAAACTGTGGCTGACTCTGAGAAGAATGGGAATCCAAGAACATTTGATTGTACTTATGTGAAACCTATACCTGATGGAGTCGAAACACATGCCTTCAGGATTGTAGTACAGTTTTTTTTTTTAACCACCACTCACCAGAGCTCCCTATTCTGCCCATAGCACCTTTTAAGTATCAAAAATAAACAAACAAAACCAC
>NW_006399775.1:2045688-2046732 GCF_000299155.1 Elephantulus edwardii
ACTTGCTGCTTCAAGGACAATAATCAAGAACTACATTTCTCAATATAGATCAAGGACTACAATCATCAATATAAAGCTCAACATCAAGAAGACAAAGATTCTTACCACTGGGCCTATTGGCAGTAACATGATAGATGGAGAAGAGATTGAAGTTGTTAACAATGTCAGCTTGCTCTGTTCCACAATCAGCACTCTTGGCACTAGCAGTCAGGAAATTAAAAGACGAATTGCACTGGGAAAATCTGTTATCAGTGACATGTCCAGAGTACTGAGAAGCATCAGTGTCAGTCTAGAAACTAAGATGTGCTTGATCCAGGTCATGGTCTTTTCAATTACATGTGGTGCATCAGACAGCTTCACAATGACAAAGGATAACAAAAGAATTGATACCTTTGAATTGTGGTGCTGGAGCATACCATGGAACACCAAGAAAACAAATAGGTCTGTTTTGTAGAGGGTAAAACCAAGTTCCTCTTTGGAAGCGAGGATTGCATCTCACATACTTTGGTCATGTGGCCAAGAGGGACTAGTCCTTGGAGAAGAACATCATGCTTGGAAAGGTAGATGGACAGTGAAAGAGAGGGAGGTCCTATCGAAATGGACTGATACAGTCGCTTTGACAATAAGGGTTAGGGGGTATGTGTGGAAGAGTCAGTGAGACTGGCTCAGGACAGAGCAGGCTTCAGAGTTGTTTTACATAGGGTCATTATGAGTCAAGGTGACTCGATAGCATTTAACAACAACAACATATTATACTAGAGTAAGGTATTCTGGTGGCCATTAGGTCAGGGATTGGAAGACACAGAAGAATTTCATAAAACAACATATGAGCAAGAGCCTATGGTGATGAAAGAAGACTGGGATAATTGGGATGGGAGTGTCAGAGACAGTGTGATTGGCACAGGACAGAGGGGAGTTTAGGGCTGTTGTACATAGGGTCGCTATGAGTCCTGGCCGACTGGAAGGCACATAACAACAACAACAACAATGCTAAATTAACATATAAACTGCTTCTCTTGAATGCCAATGGATCCCAATCTTCTC
>NW_006399775.1:2046832-2047625 GCF_000299155.1 Elephantulus edwardii
AAATTGTACAACCTCTTGGATCTTTACATTCATTCTACAATAATGGTTTTATGTAATATTGATCTTTGTGCGACTGAGTTAGTTTAGTCAGCATAATACTCTCCAAATAATAATGTCCCTCCAAAGTTATGTAATAATTTACTAAATCATTGCTCCTGTGTGATGCAGAGTATTCCATTGCGCAAATGTACCAGAATATTTCAATCCCTTTTTTTGTGGTTGAACATTTTGGCTGTTTCCATGTTCTTGTTATTGTGAACACTGCTTTGAATACTGGTGTACAAACATCCATTTGTGCCTCATTTCTTATTTTCTCAGGGTATATTCCAAATAGTGGAATAGGTGGGTCATATGGAATTTCTTCATTCGGCTTTTTGAGGAAGTGCCAAACTGCCTTCCAAAATGGTTGTACCATTTTACAATCCCACCAACAGTATATAAGCGTTCTTTTCTCGACACATACTTTCCAATATTTATTACTTGTTGCCTGTTAAACTTTGCCACTCTTACTGGAGTGAGATGGTACCTCATTGTGGTTTTGATGTGCATCTTTCTTATTCCCCGTGATTTTGAGCATTCTTCATGTGTATGTTTGCCATTCAAATATCTTCCTCTGAAAATTCTTTCCATGTCTTTTGTCCTTTCTGTTATTGGATTATCAATCTTTTTCTTGTGGAGGCCCAGAGGCATTCTGTAAATTTTGGTATAAGACTTGTCTGAGATGGTATTATCAAATGTTTGTTCCCTGTATGTAGGTTTTCTTTTCATCCTGTTGGAAAGGGTTTTTTTCTTT
>NW_006399775.1:2048060-2052298 GCF_000299155.1 Elephantulus edwardii
TACTGCTGTGTCATTGGTTTTGAGGTCAGATAGTGCTATGCCTCCAACTTCAGTTTTGTTCCTCAGAAGTGTTGTGTTTATTCGGGGTCTCTTGCCTCTCCAAGTAAATCTGGTAATTTCCCTTTCAATCTTCTTGGTTTCAAGCGCGTTGATCTCCTAGATAACATTTTAACCAAATTTTAGGCTGTTTCCCAGGTGTTCATTATTACCAGATCTGATTTTCAGTTGATGGTGGTTATTTTTAAGTGCCATCAAGTTCAGCTGGTAGCCGTGGCTCTATTGTAACAAAAGTAGCAAGAGTTCTATTGTAAAATACTGAAATATCATCATACCTGTCTTGCATTTTGTTTTGTAAATAGCTGCTTTTCTGAGTCCTCAGACATTTCAGCCTCAGGCCTCTCTAGTTAGTGCCTTCTCTCCGTAATTGTACAGTGATTTAAAATCTAGAAGGATCTGCCTTACACTTTTTGATTGTAGGCTAGTATTCCAGCTCTGTGGTTGATGCAAAATGAGTTAGTGACTGTACCAGATAAATGGTTAAATATTTTTATATATGACCTCTGATCTTATCATGTACTTTAATATTTATAAGTGCTTCCATGTTGAATATAATTAACTTTTATAATGGATTCATCACTTATTATGGGCTAACTCTTCTACGGGTATTAATCTTCATAACCACTCAGTGAGGCAGGATTTAATAATCTAGCGTCCACCAGAAAGGAAAATGGAACTCACAGGGTATCATTAACATGTCCTAATCATAAAACTAGGAAGAAGAAGAAGAGAAGGGATTTAGAACTCAGCTATCTCTCAGTTACAGCTCAGTGCTGCTTTCTCAATGTAATTTCTATTTTCTCAATTTCTGGCAACAAAGTACTCAAATTATTTCTATAAATTAGACATAGTAATAATCTAAATATCACAAAGGAAAGTATAATACAAGATGATATGCTGTAACTGAGACAATCTTTTTGGAATGCCATAGAGTGACACATTAAAACACACACCATTTCATTGTCTTTATGTTAGGTCTGAGGCTGTAAATCCTATGTGAGGAGATTGCCTATCTTTCTCCCCAGGCATTGCTAAAGGATGCAAACTAACAGATAGGTAGTGTCTTTGGATTAGTGGTGCAAGTCCCTGTGCACAGCCACCAAAACTTTCTAAAGCACATACAGACATATTGTGCGTACCCACAAAGTTGATCATGATACTCCAGAGAAACTGGTAAGAAACAAACCCTTTCTTCTTCCAAAAGAATTGAAGAATTTCAAAGAAATTCAATTTCAGAATTGAGAAAATATTCCTTGAACTACTATCTTAAATGTTAAGAAATTAGTAACAGAAAATGTCTGATGTTGTTGTTGTTATGTGCAGTCCAGTTGCCTGAGACACATAGCAACCCTATGTACAACAGCCCTAAACCTCATTCTATGCCTTGCCAATATTACTGTCTCTGATACACCCACCCCATTACTGCAGTGACTGAATCATTCCATCTCATTGAGGGTCTTCCTCTCCTGCACTTTCACTCCACCTTCCCAAGCATAACATCCCTCTCCAAGGACTGATCCTACCTTGCAACATATCCAAAGTATGTCAGATGAAGCCTCGGAATCCTTGCCTCAAGGAGCAGCTTGGCTTCACCCTCTCCACGACAAACTTGTTTGTTCTTTTAGCAGTCAATATTATTCTCCAGCACTGAAGCTCAAAGGCATCAACTCGCCTTCTATCATCTGTAGTCATTGTCCAGCTCTCTGATGTATAGCAAGTAATTGCAAAGACCATGGCCTGTATCAGGTGCACCTTAGTATCCAGACTGATATTGTTGCTTTTCAATACTTTGGAGATATCTCTGACAGCAGACTTTCCCAGTGCAATTCGTCTTTGAATTTCCTGGCTGCTGGAATCAAGAGTATTGATTGTAAAGACAAGCAAATTGAAGCTGTCAACAATCTCAATCTCTTCATCATCTATCGTGATGCTGCAAATTGACCCAGTGGTGAGAATCTTTGAGAGTAGCCTAAATATCCAATAATGAAGATTTTTTAAAAAAAGTGATGGGACAAAACCTACTGATGTACTCACTGCAATTAATAAAATAAGAAGACTCTGTGGTCGCAGAAAGATGTATACAAAAGAAATAGTAAAAAATAATTGCAAACACATAGAAATTATAGTCATACAAGCAACAAAGAAAGAGGGATATATACAAATGGTGATAGTGCAATTCATGGAATGAAGTTGATTATTTTTTCTCTCTAATTTATAATTGTGGATGCTGTTCTTGTCTATAATGCCATTCATCTAATTTTAAAATTGTCGCATATGAAAGCATTTTTTCAAATATGTATATAAATTTTAGCTAATTTTAAGAAAAATAAATGGCACTCTTTAAGTGCTATTTCATAATGCCATAATAACAAAGAAATAGTGACTCTATGTCATCCATTGACATTCTCTTCAAGGCTTTTCCTTCAAAATGAAATTTGAACCATCACCTTTTGGGAGCATATCTAAGTTTTCAGAAATTTCAACTTCCCAAATTCAGCCTCCAACAATTCCCAGAGTGCCAATTTGGCTCCCGGTGTGTTATTGTAGATAATACATGGTTTATTTGTTCACAAGATTTCTACTACTCACTGAATGTACTAGGTATGTTCACCTCATTCAATTTGAGAAAAGGAGGCGAGTTTTGGAGTGGCAAGAAATGGAAAGATTTTCTGGGGTCTATTCTGCCAAGCAAAGAAATCACTAGAATTTAGCTGGTGGGAACTGCTAGCAATGAGCTGCCTTCTGCAGCTGAGATGACTGTTCAGGATACCCACAAGGGGAAAGAAGCTACATTCAAACACTTGCATTCCTTTCAAGCAGCAGATTCTTGATGGAGAATCAAAATCTCACCTCTTTTTAGAGTAAAAATTGTGAATGATCCAGAGTACATGATATCAAGTATATGGTTTCAATTGTAGTTCCAGTAATTCATGTTGGTGAATGAGATACAATCACTATAATAACATCACCCACATGACTGCTTACATTGTTTAAGGGGACATTAGTTTGTTGTTTTTATTTATTTTTTTTTTCAGTGTGGTAAATTCTATGATTTTTCTGAGACACCACCTACTTCTAAAAGTCAACATTTCTAAGCTGCTATGATTACAGCAAAGTAGGAAGAACATAGGCTTTGATTCAATCCCAACCATGTTAGAAACCCAGCCATGCTATATTTGGTGATTGTGTAACCATGTTGAGACAGAGGTAAAATTTTAATTGTAAAAGTGATAATAATAAACTGATTATGTTAAAAGAGGGAATTCCAGCTCTGTAAATACTCATTTGCTCCTCTGAACCATAATTCAGGACAAAAAAAATAACTAGTAAGATTGCCTGATTCAGTAACTGGGACCATAGAGGCAGCCAGTGAGACTGGTTTAGGACAAGACAGGGTTCAGAGCTTCAGAGCATAGAATCACTATAAGTTGCAGGTAACTTGATGGCATATAACAATGACAGTATATCATTGTAAATAGAAATATATTTAATTTTAATTTTTTTATTGTTATACTTAAGCATAAATAGGGGAAAATATATAATTAAAAATAAAAATGGAACTGTTTTGTTGTTATGTGCCATCAAGTTTACTATGACTTAGAGAGACAAAAAAATAAAAGAAGAACTGCTAGATGTTGCAGCAATTCTATCCATAAGTATAAATTAAAAATACTTAAAAGAAAAAAACTCAGAGTCTTGTATACCAATGTTCACCACTGTATATTCAAAATAGTCAGAAAGTGAAAACTAAATGCCCAGAATAACTTAACAAATAAAATGTAGTAAATACATAAAACAGAATACTACTCAATCAGTAGGAAAAATGAAGCTTTGATGCATGTTAAAATAGGGAGAGAGCTTGAAAATAAAATGCTTCAGATCAAATAAGCTACACAAGGAAATTATTATATGAAAGCTCTATTTTATTTATAAAGAACTGAGGATACTTTCCCTAAACTTTTATTGTGGAGTTAGTTAAAGTTTAGAAAAGGAAAATAGGCTGTTAGTTGAACAACTAATATACATTTTGTTTTATAACATTAATTACAATGTCTATTTTTAAGAGGCATAAACGCAGGTTATATATCTGGATTTCACCTGATGGCATGCATAGGAATCAGATCGATTACATATGTGGAAAGAACTGCTGGAGAAGCTCAATATCAGCTGTGAAAACTAGG
>NW_006399775.1:2055843-2120546 GCF_000299155.1 Elephantulus edwardii
GGAGTGTCAGAGACAGTGTGATTGGCACAGGACAGAGCAGAGTTTAGGGCTGTTGTACATAGGGTCGCTATGAGTCACAAGCGACTCGACGGCACATAACAACAACAACAAACAATGGTCAGGGATGTGCTGCAATCCCAAATGCATGTGGTTCTAATCCTCCTGTGGGAGAAGGATGGGCAATCTCCTCTTGTATGATTTACTGCCTCTGAAAACCCACTAGAGGATCAGCTATGGGTCGGTTCCAACTCAACAGCAAATACAACAACATATTATACTGTCACTTGCCCTGCCTCCTCCCTTTTCTTCTCATTTCCATTAGTCTTTTATCCTATCCCTTCCTGCCTTCTGAACTTTGTCTTTGGGCAAGCGATGCCTTTTTTAATCTTACATGATAGATTATCCTAAGGAGTCAGTGACTCTCTGGTGTTACTATTAGTTTTATTTATATGCTGCTCTGTTGTTTTCTTGAAAGCTGAGCCACTGAGGTAAATCTAGTTCCAAGTTCAAAGGTATCTAGGGGCCATAATCTCAGGATATTTTTAACTCAATATTGGACCAGTAAGCCTGGCATTTTTATGATCTTGAATTTTGCTCCACAATTATTGTTTTTTCCTCACTTTGCCCAGGGACATCTACTGTGTTCCCTTTTAAAGTAATGAACAATGGTAGCTAGCCATCATCTAATTCGTCTGATGTTAGAGTCCTGGAGGTTGAGGCTTGTGTGGTTCATTAGTTCTCTGAAGTGTTTCTACATATCTTTGATTTTCTTCACCTTTTGTTCCAAAAAAAGAGACCAGTAGTGCATCTTAGACTGCTGATCCCAGTGGCTACAAACTAATGTTGGATATAAACCATTGTCTTGATATTCTATATAAAGCTTTAGAAAGTTGACCTTAATGCTTTCTTGCAAATTTGGTTCTGAGTTAGTAGCAATTTAATCCCACAGTATTTGGGGGTGATTAGAAAGTTTACATGGCTTTGCTGTTAGTTGGCAATATTATATATGTGGATATAGTTACAGCACATTCTAATATGTGTGTACAAGTATTATCTACTGAATCATTTATGGTCACAAGTATAGTCACTCTGACCTGCTCATATCTATTCTTTTTGTCTGTCTGTCAATATATCCACTCATAGATTAATGTATATTTAGCATTCATACTGCTGAATTGTATGCTTAATATTTACCTTTCTTGTCTCTCTTGTGCACCTACTCATGTTCCCTTTCTTTAATGATTGAAAGAAATGTGATCTTTTTATTAGAAGACGGTTTTGCTTTATTATGTTTGTAAAATTACATCATGGTGACTCATGCATACTCCAAGGACACTTTTAAACTGCTCATTAGTGATTTCTGTGTTACTCTGCAGTAATTGTTGGCAACTCAGCCATTTCTTTCATCTACTACTTTGCATAAGAGCAAAGCCAAAGGGTAAAGACAAGTTTGAAAAATGAGAAAATATAACTGAGGTTTGGTAGAACTTCCGTATCTTTCTAAAACACAATGTAGACTGGCCTCTGCACATAGCTTTCCTGTGGATGACAGTCGGCCACCGATAGCAGCTCCTTGAAAATGAAGTTAGGACATTTTAATAGTATTTTAGTTATTTCCAGGACTGTAAAATATATTGCCATAAATCCAAAGTATAAGACCAACAACAGGAAATAATAATATTAAAGTATTTATGCAGTATTTTATAGATAATGAAATTTTTTATTATCGTCCCCTTGAACTGATATACTATAAAAAAACAGACCTACGTAAGAAAATCACACTATTTAAATTGTTTGAAAATTAAATAATTAAATTAATCATGAGGAAATATAATAGCATAAAACACAAAAATTAAATTTGGGGTCCTTTAGTGAATTAATTGGCAGTATTAGTGTGGGTAGTCTGGTTACCTAGTGGGTAGAGTTACCTTGTAATCCGAAAGCCAATTGTTCAAATCACCAGCTGCTCAATGGAAGAAAATGGGCACTCTCCTATGGGGTATGTTGTTGTTGTTGTTAGGTGCTGTCAAGTCAAGTACAACTCAGAGCAACCCCATGAACAAAAGATCTGAACCTTATTCTATCCTGTGACATCCTAACACTTCCTGATACACAAGAGCCCATTGCATCGGTCACCATGGCAGGCCATCTAGTTGAGGGTCTTCCTCTCCTTTGCTGACCCACCACCCTTCCCAGCATCATGTTCTTCTCCAAGGAATAGCACCTCCTAGCAACATGTCCAAAGTATGTGGGACAAAGCCTCATTGTTTTTGTTTTGTTGGGTTTTTTTCAAAGAAAATTGACACTTAATTTCAATTTAATTACACAAGAATTACAGATTTGACAGATATAGTCTAATTAGGAAGCAAAATATAAGAAATTGTTTATGACTGAAAATTCCTATCATGTCATACTTTTTTGTAAAGTATACCTTATTAGGTACTAATAGATTTGAACATATTCTTTTTTTCTTTTATTTCCATTCAATCATTGTTAAACATTTTCTTCCCTGTCCCCCTCCCTCCCACTTTGTTGGTTGTTTTTATTTTTGCCTTTGGAAGAAAATTTCATTGTTATACAGTCCCCTTCCCTCAACCACTTTACTATGCAACTCTTATTCCTGACTCTTGTCATGTCAATAATTCCTATCCATATGCTCCTTTTATACAACTCTCTTTCTCTCTCTCTCAGTCTCAATTTCTCTCTTTCTCCATCTCTCTCCTGTTTCAATGCCATCTATATAATTTATCCCCTCTTTTCTTAGTTTCCCACCAACCCTTGCATTGGTCCTGTTCTGTAACAGTGGAATTATACAGTATCTGTCTTTTTGTGACTGAGACATTTCACTCAGCATAATGTCCCCTATGGTCACTCATTTTGTATAATATTTCATGAGTTCTTTGTTTTCCAGTGCTGCATAATATTACATTGTGTGAATATACCAGAAATTCTCTATCCATTCATTTGTTGATAGGCACTTGGGCTGTTTCCAACTCTTTACTATTATGAACAAAGCAGCAATAAACATGGTGTGCATAAATCTGCTTGGGTGGCAGTTATGGTCTCTTTGGGGTATATTCCCAGTAGTGGAATTGCTGGGTCAAATGGTATTTCTATTTCCAACTTTTTGAGAAAGCACCATACTGCCTTCTATAGTGGTTGCACCATTTTACACTTCTACCAACAGTGAATATGGGTTCCAGTCTCCATGTTTTGTTTTGTTTTGATTTTGTTACCAACTAAGTGTAAGCTGCTTGGCCATTGTGTTAGCAATCAGCTGTAGGCAGGAAGTTTCTTGTTTAAGCAATCAGGACCTGGTATGTTGGCCTTTGTATTTAAAAGTCTGTTGGGAACCTCAGGCCACAGGCCCTGGGCCCGGTGTTAATTGTACCATTGTTCCAAGTGGTACAGCACTTGTCTGTCAGTTTGATGTACTGAGATAACTTGGGGTTGCTGTGATACTGAAAGTTATTCCACTAGTGTGTCAAGTACCATAAAGGTTATCCATAGACAGGTTTTGGTGGAGCCTCCTGAACAAGACAGACTAGGAAGCAGGATGGGCCATCTACTTCCTAAATAACAGGCCTTTGAAAACCTTATGAACACTAATGGAATGAAGATAGTTATTGTAGTGCATGTTAGACCCCAGATTGGAAGTCAACTGAAATGAAGGAAATGTATGTAAACTTGAATGTTGAAAACTGGAAACTTAAAAATGAAACAGAATGCGTGAACATACTGGGCATTAGTAAGACGTGATAGACCAGCTTTGACAACTGTGGAACACAGCCCCTTAAAACCCACTGCAGAGTCAGTTATGAGAGGGTTCTGACTTCTTAGCAATGAGTGGATGAGAGCACTTTAAGAAAAAAAGACCAAAACTGTGCTACAAATGAACATTAATTAATAAGGACATATGGTTGTAACTTCTGAGAAGAAATATTTTCTTTACAAAGTATGCCACAAAAAAGTATGCCACATCATTTCCAAGATATTTTAAGTTAAAATATGGTTGTCAAAAATAAAAATAAATATAAGAATATATATAGTACTTTTCAAATCAATGTCAATTAATTTGAGATTAGAAAGCTACACATATGACCCAGCTTTCTAGAGTATAGATGATGAATGCAAAAGTCTATTCTGCTAATTTGTATTTTTTCCACAAGGTAAAGTGGCACTCTAAAGGAAGATGTCTTTGTCTTTTAAATTTGAGCTCTATCATCTACAAGCTAAATGAAACTAGAAAAACTGGATAACTACTTCTGAATATATTTCTGAGACACTAAACTGTAGATAAAAATACAAAATACTTGACAGTTCTGTTGTAAGAAATCAGAACTGACCCATAGCTGAGCCTTTAATCACAGGAGAAGAGATTGCTTATCCTTCTCCCACCAGGGATAGATAGATGATAGATAGATAGATAGATAGATAGATAGATAGATAGATAGATAGATAGATAGATAGAGATGTTTTTATACGCCATTGAGTCACTTGTGACTCACAGGGACCCTGTCCCTCCACCCTTCCAAGCATGATGTCCTTCTCGAAGGACTGGTCCCTCCTTGCATCAAGCCCAAAGTATGTCAAATGGAGCTTCAGAATCCTTGCCTTCAAGGAACAGCCTGGTTTCACCCTCTCTGGGACAAACAAAATTGTTCGCCTAGCTGCCCGTGGAATACTCAGTACTCTTCTCCCGCTCCACAGCTCAAAAGCATATATATTGTTATGTACCTGTTGTTGTTAGGTGTCATCCATTGAACTATGACTCAAAGCTTAGACACATGGAGAACAGATCTGAACTTTTATCCTCCTGATCTGTCATGCTCAAGCCCCTTGCCATAGTGATGGTGTCGATCTGTCCCATTCAGGGTGTTCCTCTCTTTCACTGATTCTCTACCCTTTCCAGCATGATGTCTCTTTTCAAGGACTGGCTCTCTGTGAAAATATATCCAAAGTAAGTGAGATAAAATGTCATCATTCATGGCTCTAAGGAGCACTCTGTACTTCCTTCAAGACAAATTTGCTTGTTCTTTTTGGAGTCTATGTGTTCAATACTCTTCACTAACACTAAGACATTGATTCTTTCTTGATTTTCTTTATTGTCCAATTTTCAGATGTACATGAGCTTATTGATATCATGTCATTGGGCTGGTGCACATTAGTCTTCAATGTGATGTCTTTGTTTCTTTAACACTGTAAAATGGTTCTTAGAAATAAGAGATTTGTCCAGTGCAATATATAATTTGATATCTTGACAGCTGCTTCCAATGAGATTGTGGATTAAATAAAAATAAAAACCCTTTACACCTTCAAGTTTTACTCTATCATGATGTTTCTTATCAGTCTAGAAGTAAGGATTTTTGTTTTCTTTATGCTGAAGTGCACTTTTTTATTACCTAATTAATTTGCACTGCCTTCAAATTGGCACTGATTCAGACTCATAAGTAACCCTCCATTCAGTTTTCAAGGTTGTAAAGAACACAGAAAGAGATTGCTCACCTTTTGCTTATAAAGAATGTCAGTAGTGGATTCAGGCATCCAGAAAGGTGCCATCTTTTGGTCAGCAATGCAAGTACCTAAGAATTATAAACTAATAGAACCTCTAATGTTAACTTGTCTCCTTTTTATCAAAGCCCCTTCCCTCATAACTCTACTATCACAGCATTTTAGTGCAGGTAAGAACTACCAAACAAAAAACAACATCCACTCATGTTGCTTCTTCCCCAAAACTGGTTTAATAAATATTATTGGCCCAATGCCACTTTTACCGCAAAACATGACATTCTTAATTTTCCTCAATAAGCGAGGGGTTTGCTTATACGAGCACTCAAGTCTTTTGACTCCTTATCCATTGCCTCTTTACACTTCTACTTTTCCCATAGATCTGCGAAACTACCACAAACAGGAACAGAGAATATTGTGACATGGGTTTTAACACCCATTCTGCCCCAAATTAAGTTCTTACTATATGCCTGCCTCTAACATCCATTTTATCAATCATTTTTTTTCTTACTTTATCAAGTTTTTAAAGGAATGAAGACTGAGTCATAAAGCCAGAGTTCCCAAAACAAAGATCAATAGGCTAATCATCCCTTAGAAATATCTTCCTTAAAATATGTCTTTTTATATACAGCAAAAAGATGAAAATTACTATTTAGTGTTCAGTCATTGACTATTGACATTGACTACTAAACAAATAGGTTTGTCTTGGAGAGAGTGAAATCAAGTCTCTCCTTGGAGGTTAGGATTTTTAAGCTCTGTCTCACATACTTTGGGCGCATGGCCAAGGAGGGACTGGTCCTTGAAGAAGGACATCATGCTCAGAAGGGTGGAAGGACAGCACAGGAGAGGAAGACCTGGATGAGATGGATTGGTAGAGTAACTGGGGAAATGGGAGTAGGTGTATGGGAGTCAATGGGACTGGATCAGGACAGGACAGGCTTCAAAGATATTGTACATAAGGTCACTATGAGTCACAGGTGATTTGATGGTGCATAGCAACAACAACATTGCCTATACTCATTATTAAATTCTGTTAATAGTTATATGGCATAAAGAAATTTTATAAAGTAGACCAAACTGTAAGGTAGGCCATTTTCTCAATCTTTTAATCTTCTCGTTTCCGTAACTACTTCTATTTTCCCCTCAAGCTCAGGGGCGATAGCATTGTTATCTCTGGCTTAGCATACTGTACTAACTCTGGAGATTAATTAGTGAAAGAGTTAAAAAAACACACATGCACATAAACAAACCCCTAATATTTAAGAGAGAATATAAAAACTAAAACTTATAAGTTAGTGACTTAAAAATGTAAAAATATAAAATTATACAAGTCTAGTGGTAAGAAACTGTGCTCAATTCTAAAGGCTCATGGCTCTATCAGTTGCTCCACAGGAGAAAGATGTGAAATCTGCTCTCATGTGATTTACAGCCTCGGAAAACCCACTGGAGATCATCTATAAGTAGAATCTGACAAGAAGATTGTTGTCGTGTACCATTGAGTTGGAACTGACTAGTAGCTGACTCTCCAAAGGTTTTTCAAAGGCAATTAATTATACAAGAGTGAATTGCCCATCCTTCTCCCACAGAGCAGCTGATGGCCTTGAACTGCTTGTCTTTGGGATTGCAGCACAGCTTCTTGCCACTAGGTCACCAGAGTTCCCTCAGCAACAAGTGTACAAATAAAAAAATGGCCCAAATAATACTGGACAGATAATGAAACATAACTACTCAATATGAAGAAATGTTTAAATAATAACTGCAAAGGAAAGAAATTTAAGTCACAAAAGTCGATCTAAAGCCATTTTTTATGTTGTTGCTATCCACGGTCACTGCATCGCTCTGACTCATAATGACCCTCTGTAACATGAAATGAAACAGGTCCTTACGCTCTCCACTATTTTCAAGCCCATTGTTTCAGTCATTGTGCCAATCCATCTCCTTGAAGTTTACTTCTTTTATGCTGATATGCTACATTACCAAACATGATGTCTTCTTTAAGACTGACCCTTCCTGATTACATGTCCCAATAATGTAAAATAAAATCTGACCATCTTCTAAGGAGCATTCTAACTATCCTTCTTCCAGGAAAGTTATATTTGCTCTTCTGGCAGTCCATGGCACATTTAATACTTTTTGTCACTACCGCAAGTCAAAGGCATCACCTTTTCTCTGGTCTTCCTAATTCATTGTCCAACTTTCACACACACATGAGGCAATTAAAAAAATGGCATGTGTTCAGTCAGATACTTGTTAGTTTTCAAAGTGGCATTTTAAAAGGGCAAAATGACTCTTTAAAAATGTTCTTTGCACTATGACTTAGATGACATGAAGATCCATTGTAATAACATCCAAAAGCATGGAGTTTTGTACATTATGACAATTCATAAAATATGCAGAGCATACAATAATATATAACACAATGTGTACATGTTGTTACAAGTTCACAAAAGCATAATCTTATGCCCTATTTTGGTTAGCAATGACTGGGGTATTAAAGTTCATGGTCATGCGCTGCCATCAAAGGTGAAACAATTATTCCTTCCCTATCCAGGAACAAAAAAAACAAACAAACCCAACAAACCAAAAACAACAACAAAACACCCCACAAAAAACCCCAAAACAAGGCAGCAATGAAAGTCAAAGATGCTAGAATTAGTACAAAGAACTAATGAACCACAAAAATCTTAACTTCAACCACCCTGAGACCTGAACATCTGGGTGGTGCCAAGCTACATAGATCACTGTTCTAAAAGCTATTAGAGGAAAAGGTTCCAGACAGTGTGGAGAGAAAATGCAGAATAAGACACTAAGAAAAATAACCAGGTTTACTGGTCTAATGATCCACCCCAGACTATATTATTTAGTAACATACCGATCTTTGAACTAAATTCACTCCTGTGGTGGAACTTTCAGTCGAACAATAGGCAGGGTTATATTGTTGTTGTGTACTGTAGGGTCTGAACCTACCCATACCTGACCTGCTGGAGGATTTTCAGAGGCAGTTAATCATATAGGAGATTGCCCATACTTCTCCCTCAGAGCAGCTGGTGGATTCAAACCAAGCGCTTTCAGGATTGCAGCGTAGCTTCTTGACAGTAGGGCCATCAGAGCTCCCTAGACAGGGTTATAGGGTGGACAATAACACCAATGAGGTACTTACTCCTTAGATCATTGGCATAAGACCAAAAGCTCACCTGATAAATCTCAGAAGATACAAAGAAATAGATTAGAAGGGTACATGGAAACAAGGCACCTAGGGAGAAAATGCAAATAGTTTTTATAATGTGGGAGATGTAACTTACATTATAAAACAAAACTTATATTAATGATTTCATGGAAACAAATTTACTTCACTCAAAGAACCATCAAAATGGCTTTTTAAAAAAATTATCAAAATAATAAGAAACAAAAGTCTCTTGCGATTTGTCTGTAACCGTATGTGATTTTATTTCTAAACTACTGTTTCCATAGATTTTCATTGTAGCTCCAAATAAAATATATTTATTGACAAAGTAAATCTATTCTCTGTTTATGATGATGTTGTTTACTGGTCCAGTTTTGGGAATTTTTTTTTCTTTTTGTTGCAGTATAATCCATACTGAAGGCTAAAGATCTTAAAATCAATAGAAATTAAATACCATACTAAGTAAGTAAAATACTACATTTTAAAGCAAAATTCAGATAAAAAAATAGGTTATTGCTTCAGATCGAAAGACAAGTGGTGATGAACCTTTGGGGATGGAGAGGAACATAAGTGGCTTCAAAGATATTGATAACATTAAGTTGTACTTAGGCTCAATCAACATTTATAATTAGGCTTATCAACCATTGTATGTAATGCATATTATGTGTATTACATACATTCTTCTGTATAAAATAGTATTTTAGGAATTGACAGAATACCAACTGACATATTTTAACAAACTGATGCTGCCCTTTATGTGCTTACCAGGTTGTGCAAAGACATCTGGAGGACAACTACCTGGCTAACTGACTGGAAGAGATCTATATTTGTCCCCATTTAAAAAAAAAATCTGACAAAGGGTGGAAATTATCAAACAATATCATTAATACCATACAAAAGGAAGATCCTGCTGAAGATTATTCCAAAACAACCGGAACAGTACAACAACAGAGAACTCTCAGATATGCAAGCTGGATTTAGAGAAGGCCATGGCATTATGATTATCACAAGAGTCCGGAATGAAGGTCGCAGAGTGGAGTATACTCGGGGTGCGGAGGTGGGGATGGGATTGTATACCAATGAAGGAATTTTTCTTTTACTTTTCAAAGAGAAGAGCGAACTGGGGGTGGGTAGGAGAAGGGAGAAAAGTACAACAATGAATGAATGGAAATCTAAAATCTCTGTAAATGTTCATTAAAATTAATAATAATAAAATAAAAGGCCATGGCACTAGGTATACTATAGGCAATGTTAGATGAATCTAACATTGTTAGATGCATCCTATCTCCTTACTGTTTCAATCTATAAGTGGAACAGCTTGTTCGGAAGACTGGAGTCTGTGAGGAGGTATGTGGTCTCAGATTCAAAGAAGACTCATTAACACCCTGCATTATGCTGATGACACAACCTTGCTTGCTGAAACTGAGGAGGACCTGAGGTATTTGCCTCAAAAAGGTCAAGGATTGTAAGTCTTTAGTATGGATTGAAGCTCAACATCAAGAATATAAAGATTCTGGCCACTGGGCCAATTAGCAGCAACATGATAGATGGAGAAGAGCTTATTAACAATTTCAGCTTGCTGGACTCCACAGTCAGCACTCTTGGCACCAGCAATCAGGGAATCAAAAGACTAATTGCATTGGGAAAATCTGTTGTCAGTGAAATCTCCAGAGTGCTAAAGAGCAACAATGTCAGTTTACAGACTAAGGTGTACCTGATCCAGGCCATGGTCTTTGCAATTACTTGCTGTGTATTGGAGAGATGGACAATGACTAATGATAACAAAAGAATCAATGCCTTTTGAGTTGTAGTGCTGGAGAAGAGCATTGAACATATAATGGACTTTCAAGAGAACAAACAGGTCTGTCCTAGAGAGGTGTAAAAAAGTTACTCCCAGGATGCATGGATTTTGAAACTCTTGTCTCACATATATTTGACATCTTGCCTTGAGGGACTAATCCTTGCAAAAGGACATCATGTTTTGGAAATATAGGAAAGGGAAACCCTTGATGTGAGGGACTGACACGAAACCAGGGTAATGGGAGTAGGTAAGTTGGAGGCAGTGCGATTCGCCCGGGATAGGACAGGTTTCAGAGCTGTTGTGCATTAGATCACTATCAGTCCCTGGCAACTCAAAGGCACATAACAACAACAACAACAGTGAACATTGAGTTGCAATCTATAGGTGAAAAAGAAGGAATAATCCATTCAGAAAGTGTGTGGCAAGGAAAGATCTTACTAATGTGACAATTGTTATACATTAAGAGGTATAAGTGTAAAAGAATGAGTCAAATTATAATGAAAAAGGATAGCATAGATGTGAAAATAACTCAGTGCAGAAGAGAAAGCAATATAGAATTAGCAAAGCTGAAGCTAAGATAGTAAATGATATGAGAAATAAAGGAAAGGCATGACAGGTCAATTTTCTAGAAAACAATAAACTACCATAGCTGCTAGGTCATTTAAGATTAATAACTCATAGTCTCAGCCTCATCACCATGGATTGAATCTGTAGTGTTTTCAGGTGACATTTAAACATTAAAATGTAGTACTTTAATGCCTATTAATCTATATGCCACTTATAAATAATAACCTCATCATTTTGTCCCTTTATCCTCTTTCATGAATCATGAAGATGTTCAAATTTATAACATTTTGCGTATATAGTATTTTAGAGAATGTTTTAAGAATTTGAACATGCCTTAATTGAGATAGCTTACTAAAATTTGGTGCTTGATTTGTTGATAGACTCACTAAGATCATTCATCTTCATCCTTTTTACCTTTTAAGAAAAATGAAATCCACAAAAAATATAGCCTTTGATTTAAAGAATATCCTTTTTTCGAATTCAAGAAATTTCTAATTGCAAATGTGATGCCTCCACTCTCCCCAAAAGAAAGAGTGTATTTAAAATGAAGACATGTACCATAATTCTCTCCAGTCCCCCCAACCCCAGGTCAGGTAGTAATATACAAGAATTAACTCAATTCTGTAAGGACAAATACTGTATAAAATCACTATTATAGAACGAGTATAATGATCCAAGTGGGTGGAGAGTGGAAACAGAGGGATGTGCGGGGATGGGGGGATGTGAATTAATCACAGGGTCACACAATTTGATTGGTGGGGGTGGACGAGAGAAATGGGAAGGATCTGGCATGAAAAACAATGTATTCCAATTTTGTAAGTAAACAAATATAAAATTAATGTAAAATAGAGTATTATGAATCATTGTATGAAACAGTGTAAATGAAAGATTGTATAAACCACAATGTATATGTGTAAAAAAATGAAGACATTAACTTTTGAAATAGATAAAGTCAGTGATTGCATAAAATGATGAACCAATTTTATTACTAAACTGTACATGGGGAGAACATTGAAATGGCAGATGTTTATATCACATTTAACATACACACAAATCTTCTAAAAATGAAACGTACTGTCAACTACAACCCATATTATCCTTTCACACAGGCCTTTCCAGTGAAATCTTGAGAAGAGGATAATATGCTCATCAGAAAACAATAGATCTTTTTCTTTACATGCTGTAGGAATATCTCTTTCAGGGTTTGTCTTGGGCTTTTGATTGTTTGAGGCTTCTTAAAATAAGACCGGAGACTGTTATTCAATAGAGAGTTATGTTAGTCTCTGGACCCTCTTCCAAGGCCTTTGAGTAAATGGCCTTCAATGCTATCAAACATCTCTGTTAGGCAAACTGCACTTTCAGACATATCCTCTTCCTCAAACAGTCAAGATAATAAATACTAGTCCTTTGGCATTTCCAAAAGGTAGCCCAATTATAGTTTTTATGAACACAGATACCAACAATTGAACAGATACATTGGTCATGGGATACACGGACAGGGGTTTTAACTCATTGTTGTTGTTGTTAGGTGCTGTCAAGTCATAGATGACTCATAGAGACTCTATGAACGAAAGGCCTGAGCACTATTCATAGAGCTTCCTGAGGCAAGCCATTTCGGAGGTGGATGCCACTCCTGCTTCCAAGCTTGTTTTAATCAGGAAGCTCCAGCAAACACTGTCCACCATGCGTAACCATTACCACATTTGGCAAATCAGTGTCACAGGGCTCAGTATCACAGCAACCACGAGTTACCTTTGTACAGCAATGCACAGACCAGAAAAGAGAGAACATGTATTCTTCTTAGAAGATATGAAATGTCTTTTTAGGTTGGGGGAAACTAAGAAAATAGGGTATAAATAATAAACATTGCACTGGAATAGATGAAAGAAAGAATTGTTTAAAAGGCATATATTATTAGGCATTATTTGTATGACAACAGTTCAGAATAAGAAGTGCATAAAAAGTGGACTGGGAGAGTGGTTGGGGGGAAAAGGAAAATAATCAACAATTTATGAGTATTTTTTAAAAAAAATGAACTGGGGGTATGGAGGGAAATGTGCATCAATGACTTTTCTGTAAATTTTTATTAAAATCACAATAAAAATGTCTTTTTACAGGATTAGGGAATCAAAAGTGAAAATATTGATTTATCCACTTCCTCCATTGACAATGCAACACAAGAAATTCCACTCTATTCTGATAGCATATATTCTGAGCCACTGACAGACTGTAATGACTGCAATTAAGGTTTAGTTTAACAAACAAATGACTAGAGTTTACAATAGAACTGTCAACCATACCAAATTAATCTTGCCTAAGGACCATTTTCATCTGCTGCTGCCCTGTACCAGTCCCTCATTGGTTCTGGGACCAAATCCAAACTCCACAGAAGACTGGTATTCAAGGCCATTTATAATTCAGTTTAACCTCATAAATCTAAACTTATCTCCCTTTCCACTCTATTGCCCATAAGAATCTTATTCTCATTTTTTCTTTCATTGAAAGTGTCTTCTCCTCTCCCCCTCACATCATCCATCCATATCTTTCACATATTTCTAAGTATATGTCAACTCTTTCATAGAAAGTATGAAAAACATTATTAAACAGTGTGCTGGGCTAAATTCTGCATGATCTTTAGTCTTCAATTATATATCTATCATGTTTCTATGTACTATTGAGGAGGAGCTGACTCACAGCTGACCCTCCAGTGGGTTTTCAGAGGTTGTAAATCACACAGGGGAAGATTACTTATCCTTCTTTTGTGAAGCAACTGATATATTTAAACCACAGCCTGTAGAATAGCAGTGCAGCTTCGTATCATTAGACCACCAGAGTTTCATGGCAAACGGTTTCATCATCCTTGCTTCCAACAATCACTCTGGCTGCACTTTTTTCAAGACCTATCTGTTTGTTATTTTTGACAGTTCATGGGATATTTAGCACTCTTCTCTAACACCACAACTCAAAGGCATCAGTTTGTCTCCTGTTATGGTTAGTCATTGTCCAGCTTTCAGATGCATTTTAGGTAACAGGAAAGACTATGGTTTGAAAAACAGATACACCTTCATCTTTAGACTGACATTATTGATCTTCAGAACTTTGGAGAGCTTCTTAACCACAGACTTTCCCAATGCTATATGTCTCTAGATCTCCTGCATGTTGACCCCAAAGATGTTCATTGAGGATTTAAGCAAGGTGAAATCCCTGACAATGCAAATCCTCTCTCCATCTGTAATTATGCTACCTATTGGTCCAGTGGTGAGGACTTTTGTTTTCTTTACATTGATCTGTAATCTATATGGAAGACTGTAGTCCTTGATCCGAGGCAACATGCACTCAAGTCCTCCCAGCTTTCAGCAAGCATATATGCACAAACCGGGGACATACGGATTGCCATCTTCAACAGAAAGCAGCAGCCAAATGACAAAGGGCATAACCATGGTGAGCCAGAGGAACACCTTCATCCTGGAAAAGCCAGACAGATGGTGGACGGACATGACCAGGGCCTGAGCCATCCTGACCAGGAGAAGTCAGTTGGTTCAGTCAGGCTCTGCTGATATCAGCTAGCTTGGTTGTTTTTAGTAGTTGCTGTTTGGGGTACAACTTTGCTGTTATATATAAGGAAACACATGGTGCTGTTTACTTCATAATTTGTGTATGTAAATGCTTACATGTTCGTAATTTGCCCTTATGAATAAGATACTCATCCATCAGTTACTGGTCTGCAGTAAATGAATGGCTGCTGTGGTGCTGAAAGCTTTGCCACCAGTATTTTAATAGCAGCATGTCACTGATGGTGGTCAGGTTTTAACGGAGCATCCAGATTAAGACAGACTGATAAGTATGACTGGCCATCCATCTCTTAAATAATTGGCCTTTGAAAACACTACAACCAATTTAGAGGAAGTTTCTTAGACATAGTACTAGAGGCAGAGTATTGAAGTTGAAGATTTTTTTTTAAATGAGGAGGAATAGTTGTAGACATAGCTAATAATTAGAACATGGAATGTTCCAAGAAAACTGGAAGTTGTCAAAAATGAAATAGAACTTGTAAGAGAACTTGTAATAGAACATTCTAGGAAGCTTAAGTGGAAATGATGAACATAAAGAATTAGAATTGCAGAATTTGGCTTATGTAAAAACTGCACATAAACAAAGAGGGGGAAATCTTCTAGGAGGACAAAAATATGCTACATTATTAAAAATTAGTTAAGTTTTGCATCAGGGCTATGTCCCTTTACTCTTCTTATTCAATGTTTATGCTGAGCAAAATAATTAGCGAAACTGGACTATATAAAGAATAAAGTGGTTCAGGATTAAAGTGGTTCAGGAAGAATCATTAAAAATTTGCAATACACAAATGACACAAACATGCTTATTTAAATTGAAGAAGAAGAATTCACTGAGGGGGGAACAAGGAGTATAGGGTTAGAAATGTATTATACATCAACATAAAGAAAATTAAAATTCTTAACAACTAGACCATAAGCCATATAATGAAAGAAGAAAATTGTTACAGTATCAAGCATTTTATTTTACTTGGATCCACAATCAACGTCATGGGAAGCAGCAGTCAAGAAAATGAAGAAAGCATTGCATTGAACAAATATTTCTCAAAAGACTACTTTAAATAATTTAAAACTAAAGATGGTTTAAGGCAAAAGAAGGAGATAAGCATTCAAATTGACAGAAAGGTAAACTTACTTATATATGCAGATAATATGATAGTATACTTAGAAAACTCTAGAGATTCAGGGAGAAAAGTATTAATATGAAATTATTGACCAATTCAGCAGAGTAGCAGGATACAAAATAAATATTAAAAAAATAATAAATTTAATTTCTCTATTGTTGTTTTTGTTATGTGCCATCGAGTCATTTGCGACTCATAGCGACCCTATGTACAACAGCCCTAAACCCTGCTCTATCCTGTTCCAATCACATTGCCTCTGACACACCCATCCCGATTACCCCAGCCACTGAATCAATCCACCTCATAGAGGGTCTTCCCCTCCTGCACTGTCCCTCTACCCTACCAAGCATGATGTCCCTCTCCAAGGACCTGTCTCTCCTTACAACATGTCCAAGTATGTCTGATGGAACCCCAGAATCCTTGCCTCCATGGAGTAGCCTGGTTTAGCTCTCTCTAGGATGAATCTGTTTGTTTTCTTGGCAGTCCATGGTACATTCAATACTCTTCTCCAGTACCACAGCTCAAAGGCATCAATTTTCCTTCTATCCTCCCTAGTCATTGTCCAACTCTCTGATGCATAACAAGTGATTGCAAAGACCATGGCCTGTATCAGGCACACCTTAGTCTCCAGAGAGACACCGTTGCTCTTAAGTACGTTAGAGAGGTCCCTAACAGCAGACTTTCCCATCGCAATAGGTTTTTTTTTTTTTATTTCCTGGCTGCTGGTGCCAAAAAGAAAAAAAAAAGATATTTTAATAACAGTAATACCAATTACAATAGCTAACAACAGATTAAACACAAGTTCAATGCAATCTCAATACAAAGCCAATTCCATTCTTTAGTGACATGGAAAATGCAATCTCCAATTTTGTCTGGAATGGAAAGAGACCCCAAATAAGCAAAAGACGACTAAAAAAGAAAAATATGGCAGGAGGTATCATTCTCTCTGCTCTCAAATCCTACTATATAACCATAATAATAAAGATAACATGGTACTGGTAGACAGATAGATAAAGTGAACAGAATTGAGAAAGCAAAAATCTCGCCTACCTATGGTCAACTGATTTTTTTACAAAGAGATGAAAGTATTTAAATGGTGAAACAAACTGCCTCTTTAAAAATTTTGGCAGTCTTGGAAAACCATCTTTAGAACATTGAAGCAAGATCCACACCTCACACCATAAACAAAATGCATTTCAAGATGGATCAAGGACCTAGAAGTAAAACCAAAGACTATAAAATACATAAGATAAAAAGTAGGAAGAACTCTAGAAGCCTTACTCTATGGCATGAATAGACTCCTGTTCAAAGCACAAGGAAAAACCTACAACCAGGAGAGGATAACAAAGAATGAGAACTTCTAAAAGTCAAGTCCTTATGCACATCAAAAAAACTTTAACAGGATAAAAAGGAAGCCCACAGACTGGGAAAAGGTATTTGGCAATGACAAATCTGAAATTTAGAGATTACTCCAGCACATCAACAATAAAAGGCAAACAACCCAATCATGAAATGGGAACAAGATAGAGACACATTACCAAAAATGAAATTAAGATGCTCAATAAACACATGAAGGAATGTTCAAAATCACTAGGTATCAGAGATATGAAAATTCAAACAAAAATGAGATATCATATCAGCCCAAGAATAATAGCTAAGTTCAAAAGGGCAGCAAACAACAAATGCTGGTGAGAATGTAGAGAGATTGGAACTCTCATTCACTGCTGCTGGGAGTGTACAACTTCAATGGAAGGCAATCAGGCCTAGTTGGACTAGGAATATCATTTGACCCAGCTACCTCACAACTGAGAATGTACCCTAAAGAAACCATACTGAGATGCATACGGATATATGTACACTCATTTTTATTGCAGTATTATACACAATAGCTAAGATATAGAAGAACCCCAAATTCACATAAACAAATTAATGGATAGAACAACCTGTAGTATGTTAATACAATGGAATATTATGAAACACTGACAAAGAATAAATTTTTAAAACACTGCATGACATGGAAGACATTATGCAGAGTAAAATATTCTTCTGGCACTGTTGAAGAAAAAGCAAGAAAATTTAAGACTCTCTTTTTGCTCCAGCTATAACTACAGCAGCAACACCTATGTCCAAAATGGAGACATGACAGGAGATGTGGCCTTAGAGGGAAAGAGCTAATTTGACAGGACTGAGAACTTAACTGGGTGTGGGAAGTGGTATTGGCAGCACTGAGAACTTGGGGACACTGCTGCAGTAACTGTGAGGCTTGAGGCTGAAGAGTCTATGTGTCCATTTTATGATCTATCTTGACTGTATTCTGTTACTAATCTGGATTATAAACTTCTGACTTCTCCAGTATGATTCTGTATGGTCTGTGAGCTATCACATTAGATTTTGGACCCTGCAAAGCAGTGATATTGGTGTTGAGATGAGTAGAAAGAAGTATGGGAGAGTGTGTGTGTGTGTGTGTGTGTGTGTGTGTTTGAGCTCATGGGAATTGTTTTTTTTTTATAGATAATGGTGACACATACAGTTACCCTTTGTGAAGGTCGTAAAGAACAGATAAAACTGTCTCCATGTGGCTCTTGTTCTCTTTATAGTTGCTGAAATACTCATCATTATCTATAAACTATGACAAAAAATATACATTTTTATTTAAAGTAAAGCTGTCACTTCAAGAAATCAGATGTACTTGATCTAAACTTTGGTGTTTTTAATCATTACACGTTCATGTGAAATCTACACAAAATGGCTTCAGGAGAATTTATCCATTATAATCATGAGGTTGGCAAAGAATACTGAATGTACCCTGAACTATCAGATGAATGAACAAATCTGTGTTGGAATAAATACAGCCAGAATATGTCTTAGAAATGAGGATAGTGAAATTTCTTCTCAATGACTTCAGATATTTATCAGGAGAAATCAGTCCCTGAAGAAGGATATCATGCACAGTAAATTGGAAGGAAGGAAAAAATGATAAAGATCTCCAAGAAAATGTATTGACAGATGGTTGCCACTATGTGCATGCAAATACAGCAGTGAGGGTGAGAATAGCTCAGGGCTGGGCAGTTTGTCAACCTCTTGAACAATAGTTTGTTATGAGTCCAAATCAACTCTACACCACCTAAGCAATAACATAGAAGGTAATGTGTAAGTATATTAAAGTTTAAGAAGAACTGAATTAGTCTATAATTTCAAGAAAAACAAAAGCTTTTTTTTTTTAGAGCTGACCTATTTTTGCCATTTGAAGTGCATATGCTTAATGGCAAGCTTAGAGGGTAAACATGATCCCTAAAGCAAATTTATTTTATTCCATTCATACATGAGTGAAATAAAAATTGCCTGTCTTCAATTAATTCCCTGAACAGTACACAGAAAGACACCAGAAGAAAGAAGATAACTTTTTAAATGATACTGCCTATGTGAAAATAACAATGATAATTTACCACTGCGAAGCGAGAAAAATAGAAATGATTTGTAGACAGAGTTGGAACAGAGCTAAGAATAAGAGTGTTCACACAATCTCAAATCTTGAATCTGTTATATATTCCACTTTGAAATAAATATAAATCTTTGCTGTTAGTGCTGTTGAATTGAGTAGAATTCATAGCAACCATATGAATAACAGACTTGAACTTTGCCTCTTACCTCCACCAGGTTCAAACTTGTTCTAGTCACTGCATCAGTCTAAATCACTGAGGAATTGTCTTCCCTTTCACTAACCTTCTACCTTTCCCTGCATTATGTCTTATAAGAACTGGCTCACTCCCAAAGTATCTGACATGACCTTTCACCATCCTTGGCTTTAAGGAGAAAGCTGATGGCACTTCCTTCAAGAGAGATTTATTTGTTCTTTGGACGTTCCTTGAGGTATTTAATACTCTCTGCCAATATGACCACTCATAGGCATTGATTCTTCTTTGGTCTTCCTTATTCATTGTGCAACCTTCACAAGGATAGGCAGCAATTTAAAATACCATCACTTGCATCAAATGTTCTCTACTCTTCAAAGTAATATCCTTAGTAATGAGAGAAGATCTTCACCCTGAAACCTACAGCGTCCCTTTTCAGCAGGAAGAAGCTGAAAGAATATGCCGTCCCCTTTTCCTTATTAATCAGGGTGAAGTCTCTCTCAGGGAAGAGTGGTAGGGAATGGCAAAGGACACACTGACAAAAGAGATTAATCAGAACTGGCTTTGACAAGCACTGTGGCAATGGGAAAATTAAAACAGACTTTCAAGGGGGGGGAAGAGAGGAACGAACTGGGGTGGGGGTAGAGAAAATAGTGCAACAATGAATGAAAGGAAATCCAAAATCTTTGTAAATGTTCATTAAAATTAATAAAATAAAATTTAAAAAAGATAAATAAAAGAAAAAATCAATAAAACAGGCAAAACATTGACAAACTTAATGAAAGAAAAGACACAAATAACTCCTATAAGAAATTAAAGAATTGACATCACAGAAAAAAGAGGAAAAGGGAAGGAAACAAATAGAAGAGACTCTTTGGAACCCTCAATAACCTTTACTATGGGGATGACACAACTGTGCTCGCTGAAAGTGAGGAGAATATGAAATGCTTGTTACAGAAGATCAAGGACTATAGTCTTCATTATGGATTACTGTTCAACATAAAGAAAACAAAAGCCTCCACCACAGAACCAGTAGTCAATATTATGACAGATGGAGAAAGAATTAATACTATGAATTATTTTATCTTCTTTAGAGCAACAATCAACACTCTTAGTACTGTCGGTGTTGAGTACATTCGAAACAGAACTTACCCATAGCTGGCCCTCCAGTGACTTTTTAGAGGCAGTTAATCACGTGGAAGAGGTTTTTTTTACTTCTGCAGATCAACTGAAAGATTCAAAACATGTGCGTTCACGATTGCAGCACAGGTTCTTACCACTAGGCCATCAGAGGTCCCTACCCTTAGTCCTTAGTATTAGCAGTCAGGAAATCAGGAAATACACTGCATTGGGTAAGTTCATTGTCAGACTTCTTCAAAATAATGAAAGATAACGAAGTCCTTTTGAAGACTAACATGCACCTGATCCAAGTCATCGTCTCTCCAATAATCTGCTACTCATTAGAGAGCTGGACAAGAAATAAAAATGGCAGAGGAAGAATTCATGCCATTGAGTTGTGGTGCTAGAGATAAGTATTGAGTATCCCATGGACTTCCAAAAGAACAAAGACATGTCTTGGAAGAGATGCAGACAGAAAGCTCTTTGGAGGAAAAGATGGTGAAGCTTAGTCTTTCATATATTGAACATGTAGTTAAATGAGGCTATTTCTTGGAAAGGGATAGCATGCTTGGAAAGATGGAGGGTCAGTGAAAGACAGGAACGCACCAAATGAGATGGAATGACCCAATAACTTCAGCAATGGGCATGTCAGAGATGATGAGGATGGCACAGGATAGAGCAAGGTTCAGATCTGCTGTTTATACAGTTAAGAGCTGTACTTGACTCAATGGCACCCAATAACAATAGTAATCATTAGGAACAGCATTTCCCTGACAGTAGTTATGTGAAATACAAAGCCAGAAAAGATTCTTTATAAATTTCTTTATGAACACTTAATTTTTAGGATTACCAATTTTAAAGATTATAAAATTAAAGTCTGAATAGTTTCATTATTAAAAAGCATATTGTTATTAAGTGCCATTGAGTTGAGTACAACTGATAGTGACCCCATGAACAAAAGATCTGAACCTAGTTGTATAACTATCATTTCTCTAACGTTCATAGAGTTTCCAAATGCATGTCGGTTAGGAAGTGGATGCCAATCCTGCTTCCAAACTTGTCTTAATCTGGGAAATACACCAAACACTGTATACCATGTGTAACAATAATGGCATTTGAAACATCAGTGGCACAGTGTTCAGCTTCACAGCAACCCCAAATTGTGTCAGAACAGCAAATTGACAAACCAGTGCTATACCACTTATAGAGAATGTTCTTCCCAAGCACAGTTAATTGACTTAAACAAGAGACTTCCAGTTCACAGCTGCTTGTTATCTAAATCCAGTAAATCCTATCAGCTCACACATGATTGTGAATGAAATTTAAAAAAAATCCCAACAAAAACAAACAAACCACTGAACAGTTAACACCGACCTTCGACTAAAACAAGAGAACCTATCCACTAGAATCCAACTGCTTCACACATGAGCCTCCAAACATACACATTGATATATAATTTCAGGGTTTTCTTATTACAGTGATTTCAGTGAAAGTTTTCAAAGCAAATAAGTGTTCCATTTTATATCCATATGCATTTTGTTCTATAACAGTAATTACAATATCCACAGTGTAATAATATTTTCCCCATTTTATATTGTAATTCTCTTGCCTTGTTCTTTGCAATTGCTTGCTATGCATCAGAGAGCTGAACAATGAATAAGGATGACAAAAGAAGAATTGATGCCTTATTGAACATGCCATGGACAGTCAAGATAACAAACAGTTCTGTCCTGGAGAGGATGACATAAAGTTCCTCTCTAGAGCCAAGGAGTTTGAAGCTCTATAACACATATTTTCAGCATGTTGTCAGAAAAGACTAGTCCTTGGAGAAGGACATCATCCTTAGAAGGGCAGAGGGACAACACAGGCGAGAAAGACCCTGGAGTGACACAGTGACTGGGGTAATATGGGAAGGTGGGGTAATCTGGGCAAATGTATAATATGGGTAGAGACAGTGAGATTGCCTCATTATAGGACAGGTTTCAGAGCTTTTGTGCATAGGGTCACTATGAATCACTGGCGACTTGACAGCACATAACAACAACAACAACAGCAAGCTCTTATCTTTGGGCAAATGCTGTCCTTGTTACCTTATATGGTTGGTTATTCTAAGGAGTAAGGACCTTCCTGGTGTTACTGGTCACATTATAGGCTGAAGTTTAGCAAGGGGGCTAAGTTTAGTTCCAGGTTTGAAGAATAATTTATCACCAAAATCTTGTCGATTTTACCAATCTCTTTTGAACCCAGAAGCCTGACAATTTTTATGTTTGTGAGTTTTGTTGCCGTATCCCCATATGGCACATAGGACCTTCCATTGTGATTGTTTAGAGTTATCAACAGTGGTAGATGGGCATCATTTGGTTCTTTTGGCTTCAGAATAATTGAAGATGAGGTTTCATGGTCAATTTTCCTTTGGATTAATTGTGTATACATTTCTTTGCTTTTATTTCCTCTTCTCTGTTATTGACAGGGAGAAACAAATAGTTGTACTTAAAATGGCTATTCATAACCTTTTAAGGTCCCAATCATTACTCACCAAAGTAGAAAAAGTAGGATGCAGAACATAGTTTTGGGTACTTTTATGCTTACTGACCTTGATATCCAGTAAGACTGTGGTCTCAAGTTCCAAGAACCAGAAATTCATTCCCTTAAAGTGTTTGATTATGCTTAGAAGTTTGGTTATACATTAGTTGACTCATGGGTAGGTTGATAGCTCTGACAGATAAATTTCTACATTCATATGATGTAAATCTACATTAGTATTAGTAGATTGTATACTTGCATTTGTAATTGTAATTTTTATTGTTCCTGATATTATAGGATTTTTAAATACATTGGTATTAACATTGAGTGACCATTATTTTGTATACCCACGTCTTCTCTTTCTTATTCTGCTGATAACTAACAATATATATTGCTTTTGTCTTTACTCATCTTAAAATGTCTTTATGATCTCTGTAGGTAGCTCTGGAGGTATAATCCATATGGTGTTGCACTGAAACCTAAAAGTTGAACTACACTGATGGTTTGAATGCACCAGTGGCTCCAAAATACAAAGATAGGCAATCTCTTCCTATGTAATTTGAAGTTTCTGAAACCAAATGGAGGACCAGCTATGAATCAGTTCTAACTTGACAACAATCACCCATTTTCTCCACTCTACAATTTCTCATCTCTAGTAACCATTCAATAACGATTATTTCTGTGCGTCAGGCATTCCTCATTGTTGTTGGTAGGTGCCTTTGGCTTGTGACTCATAGTGACCCCATGTACAACAGCTCTGAACCCTGCTCTATTTAAAGTCAATTTCATTGTTTCCAACATGTATACCCTCATTATTCAAGTCCCTGAGTTAATCTATTTCATCCAGGGTCCCTCCTTTATTATTACCAATATGAAAGTGCAGCCTCTGATGTCTTATTTGCTGGTGTAATCTAAGTGTGTTCTATTGTACAAAGGTTTTTCAAAGGCCTGTTATTTTGGAAGTGGATGGCCAATTCTTCTCCTTTGTCTGTCTTAATTTGGGTGTTCAGCTGGAGAACAATATTTGACAAAGAAGTATTTTACCCAAAAGAGCTAAGAGAATGCAGGTAAAAGATCAGGTGTTGGTCCCAGGACTGACCACTTAAGTACCCCATCCAGTATCCAGCTCAAGGCCACTCCAGTATCTCCTGTTTCCTGCCCCCAGCCAATTCTGGTTTGATTGCTCAGGTCACCCACTATCTCTGTTCTCACTTTTCCTCTCCACTCCCCTGTGATACTGCTGTTCATGGTGCAGGGGCTGTTGTGGTCCCCACGTTGCAGAATATATGCTACAGTTTTGTCTTTCTGTGACTTACTTCATTCAGCATATTACCCTCTATGTACATCAATGCTCTGCAGCATTTGATAATTTATCCATTATTATTTAGTGTTGCATTGTTTTCTTTTGTGTATAAATACCACAATTACTTTATGCATTCATTTATTGATGGACACTTGTGTCATTCCTATCTTTTTGCTATTGCCTTTGAAAACCCTATGAACAATAGAACACACTTAGATAAGACTATCAGATATGTCACCAGAGGCTGAGCCCTTATTTGGGAAACACAAAAGAGGGAGAACAGCTGCAACATACATTAAGATTGGGATGTGGAATGTGAAGAGTAAGAATATAGGAAAATTGTTCATTGGTAAAGGAAGAAATAGGACACAAAAATATTGACACACTAGGCATTTGCAATTAATATTAATTGGCTTTGGACATTTTAAATCAGTCACATGAGCTATTGTGCCAGAAATTGAATGGTAGGGAAAATGGAGTCACATTCATAGTTAAAAATACCATTTCTACACTCATCTTGGAATACAATGTTGCAAGTGATAAAACAATACCCATAAACACACAGCTTATTAATATAAATATCATTCAAATATATGTACCAATAATCAGAGCTAAAGAGGAAAATATAGAATATTTTTATAAATATTTGCAGTTAGAAATCAATTGAACATGCAATCAATATGCCTAAATAATAATAAGTGAATGGAATGCAAAAGTTTGGGACAAGGAAGAACGATCAATAGTCAGAAAAGATGGATTTGGTGAAAGACACAGGGCCTGAGATAGACTTTTGTACAATCAATGGTTTATTCATTGCAAATACCTTTTATAAGAAATAGAAACAGTGTACATGTGGATTTGACAAAAATCAGATTGATTACATCTGTGTGAAGAATCACTGGCAAAGTTAAGCCTCTAGTGAAAATAAGACCAGGTGCTGCCTGTGGAACAGACCATCAACTACACATATGCAAGTTCAAAAATAAGCTAAAGAAAATGAAAACAAATTAAGAACCAAAATTTGATCTTGAGTTTACCTCACTTAAATTTAAAAATACTCTCAGGAACAGGTTTGAGGCCTTGAACACTAATAAGTAAAGACCTATGGGAGGATATAAAAAATACTATCCATGAAAATGTAAAAGATCATTACAAAAAACAGATGAGGAAGAAAATAAATACCAAAAAGATGTCAGAAGAGACTGAGAGAAGATGTCAAAGGGAAGATCAGGAAAACAAAGAAAGCTATTATATTAAAATTAACAAAGATTTGGAGTCAGAAAATCAAGAGGGTTGAATTCACTCAGCATTTCTTAAGCTGAAGGAACTGAAGAACAAATTAAAGACCTGAATAACAAGACTTAAGGATGTTATGAGAAGAATTTGCAGTGATTCAGGGAACATCAAAATAAGACTGAAGGAGCACACAGAGTGACTGTACCAAGAGAAATTGCTGGCATAGAATAATTTAATGAAACAACATATGATCAAGAGGCAATGGTGATGAAGGAAGAAGTTCAAGCTACTCTGAAAGAACTGGCAAACATAAAGCCCCAGGAGTTGATTAAATATCAATTGACAAATTTCAACAAACAGATGCAGCCCTGAAAGTATTCACCAGGTTGTGCCAAGAAATCTGGAGGAGAACTACCTGGCCAATTGACAGGAAGAGATCCATATTTATACTAATTCCAAAAAACAGTGATCTAACAGAATGTGGAAATTATTGAACAATATCACACACAAGAAAAATTCTTCTGAAGATTATCCAAAAACAACTGGAACAGTACATCAACAGAGAACTTCCAGCAGTAGAGTTGACTTAGGAAGAGGCGGTGGCACTAGGGACATGGTCGCCAATGTCAG
Organism: Elephantulus edwardii; assembly: GCF_000299155.1. Lineage (NCBI taxonomy): Eukaryota > Metazoa > Chordata > Mammalia > Macroscelidea > Macroscelididae > Elephantulus > Elephantulus edwardii. The sequence continues at coordinate 2,082,040 of NW_006399775.1, forward strand.
ATGGATATGGTTGAAAGCAGAGTATCAGAGAAATGTCTATCTGCATTTCATTGACTATGCAAAGGAATTTGACTATGTGGATCACAACAAATTGTAACTAACATTGACAAGAATGGGAGTCACAGAACACCTGACTGTACTCATGCAAAATCTGTATTTAGACCAGTCATCAAAACAGAGCAAGGAAACATTGTGTGGTTCAAAAATCAAAAAAAGGAGTGCATCAGGGATACATCCTGTCTCATACCCTTTTCAATCTAAATGTGGAACAGATCATTCAGGAGGCTGGACTTTATGAGGAGAAATGTGGCATTAAGATTGGAGGAAAACTCATCAACAACTTGGGTTACACAGATGACACAACTTTGCTCACTGAACTAAAGAGGAAGCATTTACTGAAGCATTTGTTGCAGAAGTCAAAACTGCAGTCTTCAACATAAATTGAAGCTCAACATCAAGCAAACAAACGTTCTCACTACTGGACCAATTGGCAGCACAATGATAGGTGAAGATGTGATTGAGATTGATGACAATTTCAGCTTGCTCAGCTCCACAATCAGCACTCTTAGCACCAGCAGTCTGAAAATCAAAAGATTAATTGCATTGGGAAAATCTGCTATCAGGGTCTTCTCCAGAGCAGAAAAGAGCAATAATGTCAGTCCGGAGATAAGGTGCACTTGATCCAAGACATGATCTTTGCAGTTACTTGCTATGCATCAGAAAGCTGGGCAATGACTGTGGGTGACAGAAGAAAAATCAATGCCTTTAAGTTTTGATGATGGAAAGGAGAATTGAACATACCATAGACTTCCAAGAGAACAAACAGGTCTGTACTGGAGAAGGTGAAACCAAGGTATTCCTTGGACTCAAGGATTTTGAAGCTCTCTCTTCATGTATTCTAGACATGTTGCCTTGAGGGATTTTGGAAAAGGACATCATGCTTGGAAGAGTGGAGGGACAATGTAGGAGAAGGAAGCCCCAGAGGAGATAGATTGACACAGTAACTGCATTAATGGGGGTAGGTGTGTCTGAAGAAGTGAGATTGCTTCAGGATAGGGCAGGGATCACAGCTGTTGTAAGTAGGGTCCCTTGCTAAGAGTTGTAGCCCACTCAATGGCATATAACAACAACAAATAATGTTAAATGAAAACAGACATGCATATCTATGTTCATGTTTCAGCTCTTCTGTCTCTGGGTACATACATAACAGCAGAATTATTTGATCAAATGGCATTTTGCCCAGTTTTGTTTGTTTGTTTTTTTAAGGAAGAGCCAAACTCTTTCTGTAGTGCTTCTACCCGTCTCACAAACAGTACATAAAAGTTCTAATCTTTCCATCCCTTCACTAGTACTTGTGAAATTATGGAATCCTTCCATAATGTGTATTCTAAAATATTATGCAGAGGTTAACTTGTCCTTTACTGCTAATTTATAGAACGATAGTACTGAAATAAGTTCTTTGAGATATAAATAGATACAAATATAGCCATATAGATAAATAGACTTAGATTGATTTTTTTTTTAAATCAGCCATATTATTTAAATAGTAAAAAAACAAAACAAAACTGTAGTCTACTGATTTCTAGACTTTTACTAATATGTTGCTAGGATGAGGCAGGAGAAATAAAGTCCCAGGGGGAGACAGATTACATCTCTACAAAAGGGTGACCTTGCTGCCCGCCACCTTCCTCTCTTGCTACCACAATCAGGGCACCCTCTTCTCAATTTCTTTGACTAAATCAGCGAATCTGTGAGTTTTGTAAGGTGACTATTTGCTTTAATGATAAATTCCTTATTCCAAAGTATCTGACTGCAATTCCTACTTAGGCTTCTTTTCCAATTTCAATTGGAAATAGCCCTTGGAACCTCAGCTTTGTTAATTTTCCACTTACATTAAGTGATTTTCCACTTTTGCCTAAAGTGTACACACACACACACACACACACACACACACACACACACACACACATCTTCAGACTAGATTTCCCCTGATAAAATGGAAAATTCATCCGTAAAGAAAGAGGAGAATAATTTTTAATAAGGCTCATTGGAGATTCTGATTATTTAGCTCACAGTCTTTCCCTCATTGTAGATACTTGGGCAGAAGGGTAGACAAGTTTCCTGTCCCAGGATCAAGGGGACTCTGTCCTACATGAAAAGTGATCACTTATTTCCTCTGCTGGAATCTGCTGAAAGGCCATCAGAGACAAGAAAAGAGCAGCATCTGGTTCTCTATGGATAATTAGTATATGTTGAAAGAATACACTTCTAAAAAGATGAAGAAAAAAAAAAATAGCCAAATAGCCGATCTGGAGAAGAAACCCATGGATCAAGAGCCCAGAAGCAATTGAAAGGGAAATGCATACATGCAAGTGTTTGGCAGATGGATGGGGCAAAGGGCAACGAGAACTCAAGATGGGTGGAAGCTAAAATTGCGAGAGTAAACAAATTATGTGTGGTGTAAGCTCATAAAGAGCGCAAATACTAACAAGTATTAGTAAATAATGACTGCATTTGGAAGAAGAATAAGCAATCACTGGACTGTAGCTAATTAAGAGACTTAAACAAGGCATGATTGCTTTTCTCTTAAATGGCAGCTGATTAGACATATCCAATGACTTCATAGCTATTATAGTTTAGATAAGTACGAGGTTAGTGACCAAAGTGTCTGGGCCTCATACATCCTCACAAAAGAAGAGGACTAAGGACAAACTGAACTTTGAGAGAACACCATTGCCAGTTGCAGTCCTGAGCATCACTGTACACAGCTTGGATCTGAGACCTAATTTGACCAAGGTCCCATAAACATGTGCTTTGATTGTCAGCAATCTGATTAAACTCTTAGCAATGGCACATTTCCCCTCTCTTGTGGAATTCTTATCTATTAAGTTAGTAGAATTAGATCGTTGTTGCTGTTAAGTGCCGTGGTGGGGAGTACAACTCATAGCAGTTGTTGTTATGTGCCATCAAGTTACCTATGACTCAAAAAGACCCTATGCACAATAGCTCTGAGCCCTGCCGTACCGTGATCCAATCTCACCATCTCACACATACCTACTACCCCCATGATCCCAGTTACTTTGTCAATCCATCTCATCCAGGGCTTTCACTCCTATGCTGTCCCTCCACCCTTCCAAGCATAATGTCCTTCTCCGAGGACTGGTCTCTCTTGAAAACATCCTCAACGTACATGAGACAGAGCTTCAAAATCCTTGCCTCCGAGGAGCAACTTGGTTTCATTCTCTCTAGGTCAGACCTATTTGTTCACTTGGTAGTCCATAGTATGTTCAATTTTCATCTCCAGCAGCACAACCCAAAAACATCAATTCTTCTTCCTTCATCCTTAGTCATTTCCCAGCTCTCACATTCATAGCAAGTAATTGCCAAGACCATGCCCTGAATCAGGCTTACCTTAGTCTCTAGCACTCTGGAGAAGTCCCTGACGGCAGATTTTTCTAATACAAATTTGTCTTTTGATTTCATGACTGCTAGTGTCATGAATGTTGACTGTGAAGCTAAGTAAGCTGAAAGTATTAACAACTTCAATCTCTTCTCCGTCTACCATGGAGCTGCCAATAGGCCCACTCATTAAATTCTTTTGAAAAAACAATTGTACCTCTGATATCATGTGCCTCTTCACTAAAAGATGTCTCTATTAGTATTAACAGACCCAAATTTAAACAATTTATTTTAAATCACAACTTCTTCACCTGTCACCACTTCTTTTCCCTCAGTTTGGGCCTAACTTTTCAAACAAACTATCCTTCTAAAAACCCTACCATTATTCCAGTGCCTTTTGCCTTTACTCTTCATATTAGCAATGAATATTTAAATCTCCAAATCTTCACTAATAATAGTTTTTTACTCCTTCCTATTTGGTCAACACTTGGTTTTCCTTTGATATGTGGCTCAGCTTCCTGTCTTCTATGAAGTTGCATGAGCCTTCCTGATCACTCTAGTATTTGCTGCCTCTCGTGCACCTCATCTTTACTTTCACTCGGCCATATGAGACAAATTGCCTGCTTGTGGGTACCTCTTGCCCCCTGAACCTGCAATTAATCAAAGACAGAAAATAGGACCAGTAGTTCTCTAGAAATTCAGAAGACTTTAAAATAGGTATTGGTAGATATGTAAACCTATGTTTGCAAATAAAAAGTGAGGAACCCAGACATTGTAGAAAACAAAAAGCACACTGTCTGTCTGCACCACTCACTGAGAGGTGACTAAGGGCACTGGTGAGAGTAGTAAGTGATTTTCTCTTAAAAAGGGGAGATGCATTTCTTCTCACTCAGGAAGGTTTGTAAGCTCTATTTCTTGTAGCTTTAGAATTATGGGCCCCCCAAAAGACACCATAAAAACATACTTATGTTGTTGAGTACTGTCAAGTCAGAACTAAAGCATTGCTGACCCTCCAGTGGGTTTTCAGAGGCAGTTAATTGAATGGAAGGAGATTACTCATCCTTCTCTGAGCAAAAAGCCGGTGAATTTGAACTGCACGCCTTTGGGATTGCAGCACAGTTTCTTACCACTAAGCCACCATTGTTGTTGTTGTTGTTATGTACTGTTGAGTCACTTGCTACGTATAGTGACCATATGTACAACAGCCCTGAACTCTGCTCTATCCTGTGCCAATCTTATTGTCTCGAACACACCTACCTCCATTACCACAATCACTGAATCAATCAATCCATCTCATCAAGAGTCTTCTCTTGTGTGGTCTCTTTACTCTACCAAGCATGATGTCCCTCTCCAAGGACTGGTCCCTCCTTGCAACATGACCAAAGTATGTCGGATGAACCTTCAGAACCCTTGCCTCCAGGGAATAGCCTGGTTTCACCCTCTCCAGGACAAACCTGTTTGTTCTCCTAGCAGTTCATTGTATGTATATTGGACACTCTTCTCCAGCACCACAGCTCAAAGGCATCAGTTCTCCTTCTATCATCCTAGTTGCCAAATTTATGTAAAACCAATACCAGAACATTCATTTCTTTGACTTTTAGAGATTTAATTTCTAGATCAAAATATGTACCAGCTTTTTAAGATTGGAAGAGATAATAGCCATCATCTAATTCAGTGTATTCTTATCTGTGCAGACACTGAAACAGAGACAGGAAGTGATTTTTCCTTCCACACCCAAGAGGCAGCAGAGCTGGGACCAAGCTGCTTAGCTTTTCAAGCTATGAGTGTGTGAGTTCACCAACAGTAAACAAGTTTTTTCTTACATAGCTCCACTGTGGCATTCCCCCCCCCCCAAGTTCTTCTCTGAACTAAATGTGTGAATTAGTTGAGAACACCTGGAATCATCTGCCTTTCTTGGAAAAAAACATTACTGTAGTAATATCAGCTATTTTATAATAATTCAGGATTTTATGCTGGGAAGATCAAATGATGTCTTTGTCTTCGTTCTCATATGAATAACTTAAGACAATACTTTATCTGGATTATTAAAAAAGAAAAGTCTTATTACATTCCAAGGGTTCTTGTTTGTTCTGTTGGTTTTTTAAATCTTTCATTTATTTATTTTTAAATTTTACATTGGTTTGTATACAAATGTAATATAATTGTATTTCACACTATCCATTCAAATTATATTTTGTACAATTATTTTCATTCATTATATGTCATTAAATCAATCCCCATTAAACTATGCCCATCATCACTGCCTTTCCAAATTTCTATCAGATGTTTCCCGTTTTACTCCTTCCACCCATCAAATTGTGGGACCCTATGATTTCCCTCCCTGCCCTCTGTTCCCACCCTTTTCTCTTTTGGATCTCCATACATGTTTTAGTAATTATCCTTCTTTTAAAATTAATGGCCCTGTGCAGTATTTATCCTTATGAGACTGAATTAGTTCACTCAGCATAATGTCTTCTAGTCTCTGCCAAGTTATGTAGCAATTTTTGAAATTGTTGTTCCTGAGTGCTGCATAGTATTCCAGTGTGTGAATGTACAATTTATCAATCCATTCGATTGTGGTTGAACATTTGGGCTGTTTCCACATTCCTGTGATTGTGTATAACTCCGCTATGAACATTGGTGTGCATATCTTTGTGTCTCAGTTCTACTTCCCAAAGGGTGTATTCCTAGGAGTGGAATAGCTGGATCATATGGAATTTCTGTTCAGTTTTTTGAGGAAACATCAAACTGCCTTCCGGAGTTGTACCATTCAAAGGGTTCTTAATATTTGCTAGACTTCAAGATTAGCAAGCATTAACACCATAGTCCCTTTCTATTTTTGTTGAAGAAATATGCTCATGTTAGAAACATTGATTACACTGTAATAAATTATACTAATAGATTGCAATAAATGTTCTAAAATAAAATGTGTGTAAATGATTAAATAAAAAGCAACATAATTTGTAAATGATCACTCAAAAATAAATAGCTAGCTAGCTAGCTAGACAAATACTTAAAAAAACCAAAACCCTACTGGTTACATAATCATGGAATATTAGTACACAAACATATCCACTTAAAAAGAATGTGGCCCACACAGTGAAATAGATGATTTGAAAATAGCGAAAGAAGTCAAGAAAATGTAAAGATTATTTTTTTCTATGCAATGACAATTTAGGTGGAAAGAAGTAGCCTAAACTAAGCAGTTATAAAGTTTGGAAATTGAATAAGGTCAACTAAACTTATATACCACATTACAGTGGGACAAAAAAGTCTGAACTGTGCATGTTAGGGGAAACCTAACTTCATGGATTTTTTACATAGTTATGACAGATAAGGGTTGATATTTCTTATCTTTTCCTTTTCTGACTAATGAATTCCTTTTAGTTCCCTCTTTACAGAGTTACCACTGCATCTCCTTTTCTCATGAACTTCCTCTTTTAATTATATAGTCATAACAGATATCAATGTTCATGTTTGAAATGTTTCTGTGCTTGTGTCCATTTACTAGTTAATTCTGTAGAATAATTATAACCTACAACCAGGAAGGCATGTAGACAGACCAAAAAAGAATTGTCTAGATACAAGGGAAAATGATATGAATTGTGATAAATCCACTGCCTTTGAGACTGTTTAGTATGCTTTCAGTTGAACATAATAAATTCACTATGTCATGGTCATGCTTGTTATTATCAATGAGTCCTTGAAGAGAATACAGAAAATAATAATCATTCCTTTTCCTTTAGCATTGAGGAAGCTAAGAGGGCAAGGGAAAGGGTATTCAACAATGCTGCAATACCAGTTTGAGTGTTTACACAAATAAATAAAACAGTCTTGATATATTTGAAATGCCTGAATGAAAAATGGCTTAGACTCATTGAGGTTAAAGAGAATAAATTCTAATTTTTAAAGGTTATTATTGGGTCAAGGCCTGGGATGAAGTAGGATATTTATTATGCTCGTTGAATGAGTGATTTTGTGGAAATAAAATGGTAGTATCTAAAGCTATTTTATATTGAATCCTTCAAATTCCTTGCTGAGGACTTGAGCAGGTAGAGTAACTCATTGTTTTCTTTTGGTATTTTTCCAGAAATTACTCAGAAATAGTTGTTTGGGTTATTATAATGTCTAGCGCAATGATTACAGAAAATGATGATTTCTTTTTCTCTTTAAATATCTAAATAAATGTAGGCCTAAATGTCCAACAGTGAGCTCTGATCGCCTAGTGGTAAGAAGCTGTTCTGTGAATCCAAAGGCATGTGGTTCAAGTCCACTAGCTGCTTCTCGAGAGGAGGATGGACAATCTCTTCTAGTATAATTTACTGCCTCTGAAAACTCACTGTAGGGTCAGCTATGAGTGGTTTTCACTAAATGGCACACAACAACAAATGTCTTATATTAAATTTCTCTGACTGTTTTTCTATGTATACAATGAATTCTTCTTGCCTGTTCATTAAACAAAAAGAGCCTCTCTGAACTCTGTGTGGAGAAACCTACGTGTTGGCAAGCATAGAGGCAGGTTTCCCCCATGTAAGATGCTTAGTTTTCTCTTCAGATGATTTGGATTTTGATATAGCTAAATTATGGCTGGCTCTGATTAATGAGAACATAATATATAAAGCTCATTAGTTGCAGGAGGTGGGTGAGTTAATGATTATGGTGCTATAATCAGCTATTACAGAACACCCTAAAATGCAATGTGTCTTAAAATTAGGTCATAATTTAGGATTGAAGATTGCATTACACATTTCAAAATGAAATAGGCAATATCTTATATAACAATAGGCACATTTTCAGAGTGGGTACCATTCAATTCCAAATTGCTGTTCACTTTTCATTCATAGGAATGGGACCTATCCTTAAGGCAATCACAATCTACTAGCAGAAACTGACAGCTAACCAGCCATTTATACGTCAGAATTTGATGAGCGCAATAATCTAAGAATAAACAAAGGGCCCACAGAGCAAAGAAAAGGGAAATAAAATGTCAATGGGAAGAGAAAATGCAAAGACTTCATTAGGAGATGTGATACTTGAAATGGAGTTTTAAGGAAATTCCAATTTCTAGGATATATATTCCAGATAAAAAAGCAAGAAACAAGCAAGCGTAGGAAAGAATATTGACTTATCATATTTAGTTTGGGGAACAGGGAGAAAAATGACAAATTCTTCAAATATTTAGCTTCATAGTTTGGTCTTAATCCTGTCAAGTGAAAGTTGAAAATGTGTAGACAAAGCTAAAGGAAAGGAATTAAAGACACTTGGTACCACTAAGAGAAGATAAGGTTTCAATAAACTCGAGCCTCCTGGCATCAAATCAATTCCGACTTCCAGGGTTGTAAATCTTAATTGGAGAACACTGTACATCTTTCTTCCAAGGGACCATCAGTGGATTAGAATTGAGGAGACACACAGCCATTTAGCTAGATGTCGTGTTAACCATGTATAAGTTACAAAAGAGATATGAAGACGGATCGCTACAATTTCCTTCGTTGGTGTTGGAGTTCAGCTTTAAGATGAACCTATCAGCAAATACTGCTAATGCTGATAATTATGTGTAAGTCCCATTGACTAAGCAGATCTTGAAATTTATTTCTATTTTTCACTTATATTTAATGCTATTCTACAAAAAGAGATCCCGACATATATTTGGAAGAATCTACTCTCACACTGGGCTGTATAATATGTAGCATATATATTCTGAAATTATCTTTGAATATTATATCGACCATTTTATTTATGCTATTATCAATAACATTTTTCTGTTGTACATATGCAGATGACACAACCCTGCTTGCTGAAACTGAAGAGGACCTGAAGCGCCTGCTGCAGAGTGTCAAGGACTGCAGCCTCCAACGTGGATTGAGGCTTAATGTCAAGAAGACAAATATTCTCACCACTGGGCAAATTGGCAGCAACGGGATGGATGGTGAAGAGATTGAGATTGTACACAGCTTCAGTTTGCTTGGCTCCACAGTCAACACTCTTGGCACCAGTAGCCAGGAAACTAAAAGACGTATTGTGATGGCAGAGTTTGTTGTTAGGGACCTCTCCAAAGTACTGAAGAGCAATGGTGTTTCTCTGGAGACTAAGGTGCATCTGATAAAGGCCATGGTCTCTGCTATCACTTGTTATGCATAAGAGAGTTGGACAATGACTAAGGAGGATAGAAGGAAAATTGATGCCTTTGAGCTGTGGTGCTGGAGAAAAGTATTGCATGTACCCTGGACTGCTAGGAAAACAAACAGATTCATACTGGAAAGGGTTAAACCAGGCGGCTTCTTGGAGGCAAGGATTCTGAGGCTCCATTTAACATACTTAGTCATGTTGTAAGGAGGGACAGGTCCTTGGAGAGGGACATCATGCTTGGGAAGATGGAGGGACAGCGCAGGAGGGGAAGGCCCTCTATGAGGTGACTGGGGTAATCGGATGGGTATATCGGAGACAGTGCGATTGGTACAGGATAGAGCAGAGTTTACGGTTGTTGTACATAGGGTCGCTATGAGTCGCAAGTGACTCGATGGCACTTAACAACATTATCAATAGCAACAAATATTCCCAAAATAATCCAGTTACCAGATTTTTTTCCCTCATGGATATTTTTTCCGAAGACTCTACACACCCACTTGAACCAGAATATAGTTATAAGGCATCTGAGTTACAAGTCAAAAAGATAGATGCAGGTCTGTCTACCCATAATGTGGCTTTCACATTTTAAAAAATGTATTTTATTGATGTAATGTTGAGAGAATATAGGGTCATTGGAGGAAAAAGAAGTTTCTCTGTTCTGCAGCATCTCACACTATCTCAGGCAATCTCTAAACAGTTGGGATGAGAAGTGCAGTTTGCAAGTACATTTGGATTTTTGGCAGGAAGCATGCTCTTGTCAGTGAACTGTGACTCTGTGAATCGGGAGTTGGCAACTTTTTGCCAGGATTCTGCCAAGGTGACATTTGGGGAGTAAGTCCTGGAGGAAGGCGTGTTGTGAGTAAATGTTAGGTGCAGAGCAGAGTAGAGTGGGGCTGGATAAAGTAGGATGCCTAAGTCAGCTATGTTACCCCGATAGGAAGTAACCGGGCAGGTGCTCTCCATTCCACTCTCCCCACAGTCTCGTTTGCTTCACAGGCATACTGTGGACATAGACGTAGTGCCTCTAACACTGATGATCTCAGCTAATAAACATGCAGAAATTGAGCCAATGTGAATCGTCCTTGTGTTCTGGATCATTATACAAAATTATTCATAATACTTTTTTTTGGTGTGACTCTGTGTGTTTTCTGTTTTTCTCTCTTCCTTTCTCCCTCTCTCCCTAACTCTCTCTCTCTCCCTCCCTCCCTTCTCTTCCTTCCTTCCCTCCTTCCCTCCCTCCCTCTCTCTCTCTCTTTTTCTCTCCATTAGCCCTGCATAACCTAGGAATTAATTGCTAAACCAATAACCAGTTTTGCTTAAATTATTTATGAGGTATGGTCCATTTTCTGTTGCTACTGTAGCAAATTGTTACACCCTTAGTGACTTAAAGAGTTGAGGAGTGTTGCTTTGCTGTTAACCAAAAGTTTGCCTCCACCTTTGATGGCTTCGTGCGGCCATCTTAAAGGCATGTGGTTCTAATCCAAATTAGATGAATAGATGATTTCCTCCCCTGAAATTTACTGCTTCTGGAAACCTGCTGGAGAGTCAGCTATGAATCTGATTCAGGGGCATATAACAACAGAAGCACAGTGGTTTACACTGTAGGAACTTAAATGGTTAACTCAAAGGTGATACTTCTTTGGCAGTTCAAATGCACAACTTAGGAAAAAGATGGGCCATCTCCTCCAATGGGATTTAAAGTCTCTGAAAGCCTACTTAAGGGTAAGCTCTGAGTTGGTTCCACCTCAAAAGCAATAAGAGATTAGAGGTACATTTGGGACTTCTAATGATTTTGTCCATAGGGAGTTGTGCTGCAAACTCAGAAGGCCATACTTCTCGGGTGGCTCAAAGCTGCTATCAGGACAAAGATAGTGTGATTTAAAGTCTCAGAAACCAAATGGAAGGTCAGCTATGAGTTGTTTCTGTCTTGAAGGCAATGATTAATGAGGCATTTTAGACGGTGACTTGGGAAAAACTAGTTACTGGAAACAACATGAAATATAGTTCTCTGATCACTGAGTTTATATCCACTGATAGCTACTGGTAGTAGTGTGACACAATGGATTATTTTACAGTTTTCCGGTGGTCAGAAGTCAGCAATGGGTCCCACCCATTGTGAGGTACTGGCATGGCTGACTTTATTTTTTTTTCCCTAGGGAGCACATTACTGGTCTTGTGGTCTTTATCTTCCATCTTCAAAGGCAGCAAAATTGGGCCAACTCATCATATTGTTACCTCTCTCAATCCGTTTTTCTAATTCCCTAGTCTATTAGCCCTTTGTAATAACCTGGAGTCTTCCAGGATTAAATCATTCTAAGGTCTTGTTCTTATTAGATTCTTGGTCCTGCACTATGCTCTCAATGATTGTATGTTTGAGCTCATTGCTACAAGCATTGTATCAATATATCTCACTGATGTCCTTTCCCCTTTTCACTGACTACCACGTGTGATGTGTTTCTTCATGGGCTGTTACCTTCCTGATAATATGTTCAAAATAAGGAACATTCTGGATATACTTCTTCCAGAGCCGATTTGTTTCTTCTAAAAATCCATGATATGATTTGCCAACATCATAACTCAAAGGAATTAATTCTTCACATTTTCTTAGTCATTGTCCAGCTTTCATACCATGGCTTACAGCAGGTTTACTTTTAGTCTTTAAAGTGACATCTTGCTATGCATTACTTTGAGGATCTTGCAACAGATATACTCATTGAAATATGTTGTTTGATTTCTTGACTCTGATTTTCAGGTATATTGATTGTAGATCCAAGTAAAATGATATCTTTGAAAATGTCAATATTTACTCCATTTCCAATGAAATTTTTATTGATCTAATTTTGAGAGTTTTTGGTTTCTTCATGCTGAGGTTTAGTCCATACTGAAGGCTATAATCTTTGATCCTGACCACTAAGTGATTCAGGTGCACCTCACTTTCAGCAAGCAAGGTTGTATTATCTGCATATCACATAGTTAATGATTTGTCTTCAAAGTCTAATGCTGTAATTCTTAATCATATAGTCCAGCTTCCTGGGATATTTGATCAACAGACAAATTAAATAAATATGTTTTAAAGTTACCCTCTTGATGTACACTTTTCCTTATTTTAAACCACCTAATATTCAGATTCGTCCTGGAAAGGGTTAAACCGGGTGGCTCCTTGGAGGCAAGGATTCTGAGGCTTTGTCTAACATACTTTGGACATGTTGTGAGGAGAGACCGGTCCTTGGAGAAGGACATCATGCTCGGGAGGGTAGAGGGACAACGCAGGAAGGGAAGGCCCTCTATGAGGTGGATTGACTTAGTGACTGGGATAATCGGGATGGGAGTGTCAGAGACAGTGCGATTGGCACAGGACAGAGCAGAATTTAGGGCCGTTATACATAGGGTCGCTATGAGTCTCAGGCGACTCTATGGCACATAACAACAACAACAATATTCCCTTGTCCTGTTCAGATTACTGCCTCTTCATTTATGTGTGCATCCTGCTTGAACATACAATTAAGTGTTTAAGAATTCCCATCCTGCTAGTTTAAGGTAAATAGAATATCCATTTTGTTCCATCCAAAAATTTTATCTCCATTTTTTCCATGTCAATACAATATAACAAATATAACATAATACAACATAACAAATACAAGTTCTATAGTCTCATATTTTATTTTCTAGTTCCTTTTCCTTATAACTGATGCAATTTAAAATGTTATACAAGTACTCATGGTAGGATTGTTGGTTGAAATATTCCTTTTCCTCATTATCCCTACAATTTCTCTTTTCTTCCTGTCCCCTCTTCTATCCTATTTGAAGCTGCCAGCTAGATTATAATTCAAGTCTTAAAGATTTTACTAAGACTGTAAAAGAAAATCTCCAAAAATCAACGGCCTTCTTTGGGATTTCACATTCTCCATAGCCCAACAGAAGAGATAACCATTGTTATAAGGAGTAAAATTACAGAGAATGAGTGTTTATGATGAGTATCACTCCAGATAGTGGGGAAAAAGTAGGTTCCAAAGTCAGGATAGAAGGGTAATGCTATCCAACAGATGATGGTTACAGGAATCTCCCCTGTATCAGGGATCCAACATAGGTATGAGACGTAAAAAAAAAAAAAAATAGAAAAAAATTTAAAAAAAAATTGTACCTTTAGAGAAAACAATTGTTCCTTCCCAAAGACAAATTACAAACAGTAGTTACAAATAGCAAAACACTGGTAACTACAGCATTGATACTACTGATGAACCCACTTCAATCTCCAGCATTTTTGTCATGCATTAGAACATAGAGTCTATGCTCCAAACTGGAGATTCAAGGCCAGAAGCTCATTAGGAATTTCAGGTATTTAATTTCCTCCCTATTTCTGCTTGATAACGGGAATAATAGTTGATTTAAATTATAGCAAAAATGTGATAGTTCTTATATCTTACAATTTGTAGACTGTCTTAATTATTTGTATGCTAAAGGTCACCATATATGGATATATGCATAACGCTTATTGTTCAATTTGTGTAAGTGAGATAATGTCTACAGAAACCGTGTGTGTGTGTGTGTGTGTATGCTCTAGTGATAAACTCATTAAAGCATGCAAATACTAACTGAAAGACTGGTCAGTCATTTGAACCTACCAGAGCTGCAAGTAGCTTAGTTGTAAGGAGCTTCTGCTTCTATTCCAAAGGCATATGGTTCAAGTGCCTCAGTTGCTCTGAGGGATAAAGATAGACAATGTTTTGTGTCATTTATTGCCTCTGAAAGGCCACTGGCAGGTCGGCTACGAGCTGGTTCTGATTTGTATATAATAATAACTTTAGCTCTGGGGAGAAAGGTGTGGCAGCTTGCTTCTATTACAAAAAATAAAAAAAGAAATTAAACCATGGGAACCCTACTGGAGCGGTTTTAGCCTAGAGAGCTCTGGCGACCTAGTGGCAAGAAGCTGCGGTGCATTCTCGAAGACACATGGTTTGAGGGCACCAGCCGCTCTGTGGGAGAAGGATGGTCAAATTCTTCTCGTGTAGTCAACTGCCTCTGAAAACCTGCTTGAGGGTCAGGGATGGGTCAGTTCCAACTCTGTGCTACACAACAACACAACAACAACAACAGGGTCTCTATAGGGAGTTCTTGTAGCTTAGTGGTTAAAGAGTTGAACTGTCAACCCAAAGCAAGGGAGCACAATGAACCTCTGAAGCTTCAGCTATGAAATAGACCTGACTGCAAGTTGTTTGTTGATGTTAGTACGGTCTCAGTTAGTGGTACTAACTTGTTTTTATTTGTGTTGATTGCTTTCAAGTCGAGCATGACTCACTGTGACCTTATGAACAAACGTCCTGAAGCCCCTCTACATCTGTCGACATTTATCAAAGTCCATAGTTTCCAGAGGTATGTTGTTTAGGAGGTAGAGGTCACTTCAGCTTTCAAATCTGTCATAATATGTTACTGCGGTTATGTGTCATTTAGTTGTCTGCAGTGTATAGCGACCCTATGTGCAGCAGCTCTGAAACCTTCCCTGTCCTGAGCCAGTCTCACTAATTCCAACACATCAAGTCATATTGCCCCAGTTACTGTATCAATCCATCTCAACCAGGTTCTCACTCTCCTTCGCTGTCTGTCCACCCTTTTGAACATGATGTCCTTCTCCAAGGACCGATCGCTCCTGTTCATGTGCCCAAAGTAAGTGAGGCAGAGCTTCAAAATCCTAGTCTCCAAGAAGGACTTGGTTTCACTCTCTCCAAGACAGACCTATTTGTTTTCTTGGCAGTCCATGGTATGTTCAAGACTCTTCTCCAGCACCACAACCCTAAGGCATCAATTCTTCTGTCATCTTTAGTCATTGTCCAGCTCTCTGAAGCATAACACGTATTTGAGAAGATCATGGCCTTGACTAGGTGCACCTTTGTATCTAGACTGCCATCGTTGTTCTTCAGCACTCTGGAGAGGTCCATGACAGCAGATTTCCCCAATGCTAGTGTAAAGAGTGTTGATTGTGGACCTGCGCAAGCTGTAATTGTTAACAATCACAATCTCTTCTCAATCTATTATGCTGCTGCTAATTGGTCCAGTGGTAAGAATCTTTGTCTTCTTGATGTTGATCATCATCAATCCATAACGAAGACTACAGTCTTTGATATTTTGCAGCAAGTACTTCAGGTCTTCTTCAGTTTCAGCAAGCAAGGTTGTGTCATCTCATAGGTTGTTAATGAGTCTTCCTCCAATCTTGATCCCACACTCCTCCTCATAAAGCCCTGCTTCCTGAATGACCTGTTCTGAACACAGATTGAAAAGGTATGGGGAGAGGATGCATCCCTGACACACTCCTTTCCTGATTTTGAATCATGCAGTGTTTTCTTGCTCTGTTCTGAGGACTGCTTCTTGGTCCAAGTATTGGTTTTGTATAAGCACAATAAATTGTTCTGAGATTCACATTTTCCTCAAGGTTAGCC
The DNA here is from genome assembly GCF_000299155.1 of Elephantulus edwardii. Lineage (NCBI taxonomy): Eukaryota > Metazoa > Chordata > Mammalia > Macroscelidea > Macroscelididae > Elephantulus > Elephantulus edwardii. The sequence continues at coordinate 2,097,999 of NW_006399775.1, forward strand.
ACAATTTATTGTGATCCACAAAGTCAAATGCCTTTGCATATTAAATGAAACACAGACATTCTTCTGGTACTCTTTGCTTTCTGCCAAGATCCATCTGAAATTGGCAATAATGTCCCTAGTGCTAAAACCTCTTCTAAACCCAGCCTGTATTTCTGGTAGTTCTCTGTCAATGTACTATTCAAGTCTTTTCTGGATAATCTTCAGTAGGATTTTGCTAGTGTGTGATATTAGGATGTTGTTGTTGTTGTTATGTGCCGTCAAGTTGTTTGTGACTCATAGCGACCCTATGTACAACAGCCCTAAACCCTGCTCCATCCTGTGCCAATTGCATTGCCTCTGACACACCAATCCTAATTATCCCAGTCACTGAATCAATCCACCTCATAGAGGGTATTCCCCTCCTGCACTGTCCCTCTACCCTACCAAGCATGATGTCCCTCTCCAAAGACCTGTCTCTCCTTACAACATGTCCAAAGTATGTCAGACGAAGCCCCAGAATCCTTGCCTCCAAGGAGCAGCCTGGTTCAACCCTCTCCAAGATAAATCTGTTTGTTTTCTTGGCAGTCCATGGTACATTCAATACTCTTCTCCAACACCACAGCTCAAAGGCATCAATTCTCCTTCTGTCCTCCCTAGTCATTATTAGTGATATTGATATTTATGTGGTACACACACACACACACACCCTGGTAGCATAGCAGTAAGAAACATTGCTGCCATCCCAAAGGCACGTTGTATGTAGTTCAAATCCACCAGCTTCTTCACAGAAGAGAGCTAGGAAATCTCCTTCTATGTGATTAAACTGCCACTAAAAACACATGAAAGGGCCAGTAATTAGTTGTTGCCAACCAATGGTAAATAACAATGATAGATAGATAGATAGATAGATAGATAGATAGATAGATAGATAGATAATAGATTAGATAAGATAGAGAGATAGAAATACAGACTGTTGTTGTTGTTGTTGTTGTTGTTGTTGTTGTTAGGTGCCATTGAGTCATAGACCACTCATAGCGACCCTATGAACGAAAGACCTGAGCACTGTTCATAGAGTTTCCACATACAAGTCATTTTGAAAGTGGATGCCACTCCTGCTTCCAAGCCTGTTTTAGTCGGGGAACTCCAGCAAACACTGTCCACCATGAGTAACCATTATCACATTTTGCACATCAGCGTCACTATGTTTATCATCACAGCAACCAAGAGTTACCTCTGTACAGCAATGACTGATAGACAAATAAGTAGGTGGACAGATAGACTGATAGGCAGACAGACTGATAGGTAAATAGACTTATAGAAAGGTAGATAGCTATTGCTATATAGATATGTTGTAGTTGTTGTAGTTGTGTACTGTAGAGTTGAAACAAACTCATAGCTGACCATCCAGTGGGTTTTAAAAGGCAGTTAATCACATGGGAGGAGATTGCCCATCTTTCTCCCGCAGAGCATTTGGTGACCTCGAACTATGTGCCTTTGGATTGCAACACAGCTTCTTGCCACTAGGCCACCAGAGCTCCTTATACATATCCATATATATATACCTTTTTAAAAAAATTTGGAAAGATAATGCAAATATTAAAAAATAAACATCTAAGAAGAACATACTATACCTTTGTAACAAGATTTAAAAATACCCTTTATCCATATCTCTTTCTTTAATCTTAAACAGCTTGCTTACCTCTCCTCACTTTTTTTTTTAACCTTTTGATGCTTACATGGGTATACTAATGATTAGAATTTCTTCTGCCTAACATTCTTCCATGACCCAAAAATTCATGATCAAAAATCCTGTTCTCGATATGGATATTTGCCTTGTCCTCAAACTCACACAGTATCCTGCACTTAGTACTTTCATTCCATTTTAAATACTTTGAGATTTTGAACCCTTCCTTACATTGCTCCTTCAAAACCATTCTCCACATTTTTTCACTCAGACATTATATTTTTTTTCACTGTCTTGCAAGCTAGCATACATTTGGGTTCTGCCAACAGGAGGAATCTAAAGGAAATTGGAGAGAGAGAGGAAGAAAAGATGGAGACATAGCTTTTCTGTTCTCCTGACCAACGATGGGGTTTTTGTCCATGGGTAAGTCTCTCCATTATTATAGGTTACAGTGTAGCAGCTTTCACTGAACTCCTATAATATTATCCCACTTGGCCTTGCTTCTTTGGGATTTCAGATGTAATGACCCCTCTCGGTTACAAGTCTCTGGGATATCTCAGTATCCCTTGTTTGTTTCCTTTAACCTGCACATAACTCTAAGCAGTGCCTTCATAAATATTGGATCTTATTTCTTGACAGGGGCCTGTCAAATAGCAGTCATATCTTTTCAATGAAGTTTAATACAATGCCAAATAACTCAAGCCATATTTATTAGGCTGAATTGTGTAGTGCATTAAAGTAGAGAGGAAGGTAATAATATACTGCTTAAGAACCAACAACTTATGTAAAATTAAAGTCATTATTTTCTCTCTTTCCGACATTTAATTACAGCAAAATCAGTAAGCTGTGTTAAAAATATAAAAACATTGCAAATCCAAATCTGCATTCTGAGATTTCAGTTTATCTTTAAATAGGATCTGATTTTGAAGGTCAAGGATTGTGCACTTGCCTAGCATTGTGCACTTCCATGAGTCAAATGTAAAACCAACATTTTGCAATTAATGGTTTCAATGAACGTGAAAAGCTTTTGTGTTCCTAATCGACATGGGAGGTGGAGAAATGCGCAATGAGCTGCTCTTTCAGAAGTCTGAGTAGCTTAGCAAACTTGAAGAACTCAGCAAGTTAGACTACAGAGCAATCACATTGTTCCAGGAGCATTGTCCCCTCAAGGAACAAAAATCCAGATGGATAGTTTTATGATGAATAAGCATCGTGGCATGAATGGAAACACTATGAATCATTTTAGAACAACTGCTAGTGACTGTCCTTGAGGAAATAAAATGAAAAGAAGGGTTTTAACAAGCACACAAGATAAATTAAGTAGGAAAGCAAGGGGTTATGGGGCTGTGCTCAATGATAAAAGGACAAACAAAAATCTAGAGCAAGAGACTAGAAATCTGTTAATAAACTGTGGTTGGAAAGATAATATACAAAGTAAAGGCACTTAAAACATAAAGGCAGAATTAAAGAAAGGTGCTGTTTACAGGGAATGGATAATTAAAATCAGTTAAAATAAAAGCCCTCAATCAAGCATGTTTAACAATTTATTTAGCAATAATAACCACCCCTTCCAACCCACAATCTCAATTCTCCAGACTTTCTTAATAGTTCTACACTGTTAATTTCTTTTATTCGTGGTATTATTTTTCTCTGGGCCAGTCCAACTTTTCATATTTCTTTCCTACAGAGTAGAATCTTCTTTGAGTAGATATTAACTATTTTTAAAATAGTGTTTTACTATTCTATTTTCTAGAAATCATTCAGAGGCACTGGCTTCAGTTTCATAAAATGTTTAGATTTTCATTAATTCACTTCTCCATGTTTCTCTTTGAGTAATATCATTTCTTTCTCCTCTTACTTTATATTTATCACCATAAAGATATTTTTGAAAGTGTGCAATATTCACAGTAATATCCTTTTTTTAATGAGCACATTTTTTATGTAGCTAAAACATGACCTGAGAGGGTAGTTTTCGTTCAAAGTGTATGGAGTATCTTGGAGTGATAGTAATGGGAAAGCTTCTATTCTCAACCAGTAAACTGAAACTTTTGAAGAACTGTGTTGTGTTGTACATCCCGCTCCCTCTATCGAAATCCATCTACCACAGCTGTGAGCAAAACAACTGTTAGTGGTAGCTGGGTATCAGTCTCACGTTTGATGAGTGTGTTTGCTCTGTGTACACTCTTAGTCTTTTTAGACCCACTTCTTCTCTGGGTCTTTGATGTCCTCTTTTTCTTTTGCTCCTGTGAGAAGAGATCAAAAGTTGGTTGCTCTCAAGCTTTTAAGACCTCATGTATTTTATTATGCCAAATGACAAAGTGGTCCCATGGGACTGTGGCCCTAAGGTGTCAACTTGGAAAATCAGGTGTTGTTGTTGTTGTTGTTGTTGCTGTTGTTGTTGAGTGTCGTCGAGTCGTAGTCGACCCATAGTGACCCTATGAAGAAAAGTCCTCAGTGCTTGGATGGCTTTCATCCTCTCTCCAGGTTCATAGGGTCTCTGGAGGCAAGCTGTTACGCAAGTGGATGCCACTCCTCCTTCCAAGCTTCCACTCTGACCACATTGGGTAACCAACCGTTAATGCATTTGACACATCAGTGTCACAGAGAAAATCGGTGCCACAAAATATTTCGTTACGTCTCAGAAATATTTATGACTATGCTTCATGGGTGTGTATGCACACACACACACACACACACATACATCCACTTACATATGTATAAATGTGTATATAGTTGCATATGTACATACACCCCTCTGAAATGTGGTGTGGCAAAGAGTATTGAATATCTCATGGACTGGCAAAAGAATAAACAGAGTCATCTTAGAGGAAGTGCAACCAAGCTGCTCCTTAGAGGCAAGAACAGTGAATCTTTGTCTCACATATTTTGGACATGTTGTCAGAGGGTACTGACTTGTCCTTTATAAAAGGAACAGATGAAGGAAAGAAGCTTTTAAAAGGAATTTATGATTAGGCACTATTTTTTTTGTATGACAACGGTCCATAATAAGAGGTGCACAGCAAAGTGGACTGGGAGGTGAGTGGTGCGGAGGGAGGAAATTATGCAACAACAAATGAATATATATTTTTTAAAGTGAACTGGTGAGAGTTAGTGAGGAAATGCACATCAATGAACGAATGGAAAAATCCAGCTTTTCTGTAAACTTTTGTTAAAATCACAATAATAAAGAAAAAGACATCATGGTGAGAAAAATAGCGGGTCAGTGATAGAGAAGGCTTTTGATGAGAATGATTGGCATAGTAACTGGAACAATGGGCTTCAGCATGGTGGACATCAGAGGATGTTGTATGGTAGTGCAAGATTCAGATCTGTTGTTCATACAGGCAGTGCAAATTGTAGTAAACTCAATGGCACCTAATAACAACAACAATAACAATAAATATCACACACACACACATCTATAACCACATACTTATTTTTGTTGTTGTTATTGCTACTGTGACAAACTATTTATGTTCTATCATTTGTCCAAAAAGGAGTTCTGGTAGCTTAGTGGTAAGGAGATGCCATTAAAACCCAAAGGCACACCGTTCATACCCATTAGCTGTCCCATCAAAGATGGGCAATTTTCTCCCATGAGACTTATAACCTCTGAAAATATATAGGAAGGTCAGTTCTTTTGGACTCAATGGTACCCACTAAAAATCTGTTCTAAACATTCTGTGTGTGTGTAGTGTAAGCGTGTAGGTGTTGGTGTGTTTAATAGTGATATCATTTACCTTGGTCAAGCTGTGCATAGTTCACCCACATTCAGGGTTACCTTTGCCATCATCACCAAACGTAGCAAGTGTTTACTATTTAAAGAGTGCTTGCCCTTCCCACCTTATACCTTGTAACCACCAATAAATCACTGGTTTTGTAATTATATATGATTTTTGCCTTTTAATAGAAGTGGAATAGAAATTTTCCCACAGGTGGGATTGCTAAATCATAAAGCTTCTGGACACTTAAATATCAGTTTTTGAATCTAAATATCAGTTTCTATATTCAAGACAGCCTGCATTAACCAAAGTTGTTTCTTTTGCTGCATTCTAAATTCCAAAGAAAGAAGGAAATGAACCTAATATGTACTGAGTGCTTTTTACTCATTTAATTGCCAGGATAATTCAATGACATAAATATGATTATCATAATTTTGTCATGGAAAAGCATAAAGCCCAGTAATGTTGAATAAATTGTTCAAGGTCACACACTTGGTCACAGTTCTAGATGCTATTTGAACAAAGATCTGTTTTTCTTCATTCTTGAAACTTATAATTCTATTTGTCATTGACTACTTCATGGCTCTTCTCCAATCTCAAAACTCAAAGGCATCAATTCTTTTTCTGTCATCCTTAACCATTGTCCAGCTGTCAGAGAAATAGCAAGTGATTGAAAAGACCATGGCCTGAATCAGGCTCACCTTAGTCTTCAAATTGACACTATTGCTTTTCAGTATTTTGGAGAGGTTCCTGACAGTGTACTTGCCCAAAGCAATACTTCTCTTGATTTCCTGAATATGGAATGGACTTCTGAAAGAGTGAAAGGCTATGTCTTGGGAAAAGTGTAGCTGGAGTGCTTCTTGGAGGCAAGGATGACAAAGCTTCCACTCTCATACTTTGGAGACATGTTGCTAGGAGAGGCTATTCCTTAGGAAAGGATATCATGTTTGTAATAATAAAGGGTCAGTAAAAGAGAGGACTGCCAACCCCCCATAAAATGGATTGAAAAAGTGGCTGCAGCAATGGTCTGAAGGGTACCAGAGATCATGAGGATAACACAGGATACGGTAAGTTCAGACCTGTTGTTCATAGAGCCACTAGGAAACAAACTCGACTTGACTTAATAGCACCTAAAAACACTGCCACCACTACTGTGGATTCTGCTGTCCAAGTAACAGCAACATGGCTTAAGAGAGCTAATGATAGCCTGTAAAGGGAGTTAATGATATCTTCTAAACTTTACTCCCTCAATAGGAAGGAGAAATACTAGTTCCTACTAAAGTGGAAGATCAAAGTAAGAAAGATGCTCAACAAGATGGACTGGCATAGTGCTCAGAACACTCACTGTAAGAAACGGTGTGGATTGTAAGGATGGTGCAGAAACAGGTAGAGTCTTAGTCTGTGGTAGACAGGATTGCTGTAAGTCACAACTGACTCAATGGTACCTAACAACAGCCAGCATGTAAGGTATTAGAGAGGACTGTATGAAAAATCACGTAAAGGTTTGAAGTGAGTGATCCAAACATGGTAAGTAGAACATATACTACAAGAAGAAAATAATTATGATTATCAATAATTTTACAGTTAACTATAATATAAACATAAAGCAATAAAACCTGTGTGACATAGGCTCTTACGCCTTTCACAGTATGTACTTTTCTGCACTTTCTACTACTATGTTATAATTTGGTGAACACTGATGTCCAGAACAACAACTCTGATTTCTGACAGACACTGCTTCTGTACTGTAAATTCAATTTTCATGCAGTCAAATAATTTTCTAACTGGGTAGAAGGCTCCTATAAATAAATAACTTGTACTAGTCCCAAAGTATCCAGCAGAGATTTTTCATAAAACTTTGATTTGCTGGTTAACTGACTTTGTCAGTGGAAATTAACTGAAATATTTTGCAAAATGAATAGTAAACAAGCTTAACTTTGTATAAACTAAAGTTACTTAGAAATATAATGCTGTTACTTAAGCTAATGACTTTAAGAGTTAATAGTGAAATGTAGATGAAGGTATGACTCAATGGAAAGTAAAGATTGAAATCCGAGTAAAAGCAATGTGCTCTTTTTCTCACCTCTTTTAAATATGTTCTTTTAAACCTCCATTTTCCATTCCTTCAGGTACAACTTTCTGGTCATTAATAGGTAGGAAAAAAGCTGAGTATGGTGTTTACATGACCTACTTTAAACGTCAGTCTCATGTCCCCTATTCTGCCTATCTCTGACTAAATCTCACCCTCATAATCTTACAGAGGAGAATCCAAGGCATAGAGTATTCTTGAATTCCTACTCCATTTTCTTCCCTATAGTAACTTCTCCCACCTTCTCTTACTTTTTTTTAAAATTATTTTCTTTTAAAGGGGGAGAATAAGATTGGAGTCTCAGAAAAAGAATGGAGAAAACATACAAAGTCGTATTTCCTTGGATACTGATGTCTTCATTGTGGCAGGCACTTATGCCAGGGCCCTCATGAGGCTTGTGAGGGAGTTCTTCTAATGGCTCATGGTTTCCTGACACAAGAGACATACGCTAATATATGTTTGAACATTCTCCCATTTCCAGCTCTTCCTCTCAGTAGCATAGCCCATCACTTGTTATTATTAGAATCTTCTACCCAACTGCCAGCCCATTTGGGTAACCAGAAAAATAGACTCAATCTTATTTCTCTATAATGACAATATAGCTTAATGGAAACGTTTGAACAATTGCTTCTCACTTAGGACACACTTGCTATCTTACTGCTGTGCCTTCTGATCCTAGCTTTCTCTCATTTCCTTCCCATTTGCTCAAATAGGCATCAAAGGCTCATCACCAAATCCCCAGCCTAAACTCATGCCCAGCTAGTTAAGAAGGAAGAATTACCTCCTTTACAGTAGGTTTTATTTTTTGAAGGGAAATTTCATTGCAGTAACTTTATGTACCCACATTAAAGTTGTCCTATCAGGAGAGCACTTATTTATTTGCCACGCTCTCACTTGAAGATTGCAGGGTGGCTTGACTGACTGTTGAATTTAGAAGAAATTGGACCTGGGTGGCTCAGCCTCTTCTCTTCCTTCTTTTGGTATCTGTCAGCATTGCATACATCACCATCTGTTCAGATTCAGAAAAGTAGGCAGATCAGGACACCAAACATGCTAGCTAATGAGCAAGCTCAACTCTATGTATACTTTCCTTAGAAGCCTTGTCACTTGATTTAAAGGAGGAAGGGAGTCAATGCATAGTATAATACCATCAGACTTTAATCCCTCTGATTTACATATGTAGGCTGGAAAGGGATAGGTGGGTGTGGCAACTGAGCTGAGCCCTAATATCCTGGAGGGATATATCTGGGCAGATCTCTTTAGAATAAGCTTTGAAGCTTGGGTTGTAAATTTTAAACAACAGAAAAATGTCACTGAGCAGAAAATCAAGAGGCCTGATTATTACATAAAGCTTTTTTCTCTCGGAGTTTTATGCATCTCATCACTAAAATGACCTGCAGGGGTAATACTAACTAAAAGTAAGCACTTCTCTAGCTGTGATATTTTATAATACCATATTGGAGTATTAAATATTAACGAGCACATGAACATGTGTTTAGAAATCACTGTCTATCTTTCCACCATGGACTCACTAGTAGGTTCAAAACAAAAACGGAGGCCTTTGGGTTAGCAGGACAACTCATTATGGATTATATTAAGAGATCTTCATTTTCTATTGCTAATCTAGTCATGTGTTGCTTACCATTCACAGTAGTTTTTAAAAGTTTACATTGTTGTGTGATTTGGGCTGTGAGCTCTAGTGGTATAGTCAGTAGGGAGTTCCTCTCTGTCTAACCTCACTGCACATCCCTGGTGATTTGAATCCACCAGTCGTTCTGCTGGAAAAAGATGCATGCAGTTTTCAGTCTCCAAATCCTGACGGAGGGTGAGCTCTGTGTCAGTTTCAACTTGAAAGCAATGAGTGAATGTGATTTAGGCATGGCATGAGTAGATTAAAACAGTTCAGATTACGCATGAACGCTGTTCCCCAAACTGTCTTTAAGTCAGATTTGTATGTAAGTCAGAACTAGGTACAGTTATATAATCAGTTAGTCAAATGTTCTTCTTTGTATACGACATATAGCAGAGGGAATTCTAGGTATTCTGAGAAAATTACTCGAGTATTTAGACACTTGACTAGCTAGACTAAATGATGTTAGTCTGAGGACCAACTTGTGCTGGATTCAGGCTATTATCTTTTCAATCACTTGCTATGCTACTAAGAGATAAACAATGGATAAGGGTGACAGACGAAGAACTGATGCCTTTGAGCTAACATCATTGCTCCTCAATAAATAGGAGAGGTTCTTGACTAGACTTTTCAAGTGCAATATGTCTCTGCATCTCCGGACTGCTGGGACCAAGTGCATTGATTGCGGATACCAGTAAGATGAAGTCATTGACCTTTTTAATCTTTTCTCCATCTATCATGATGTTGCCTATCATCAGTGGTAAGAATGTTTTTGATGTTGGAGAAGAGTACTGAATGGACTGTAAAAAGAATAAACAGATATGTCTTGGAGGTGTAGCCAGAATATTTCTTGGACACAAAGCTAGTAAAAGTCATCTCACTTATTTTGGGTATATTTTTAGGAGAGGCTACTCCTTGGAGAAGGGTTTCTATTATGCTTAGAGGGTCGACGATGTGAAGGAAGATTCTCAGCCAAGTAGATTTAATGGGCTTGAGTGTGTCAGAGATTGTAAGGACAACACAGGACAGGACCGTGTACAGATCTGTTGTTCATAGGGTCACTATGAGTTATATTCCACTCAATGGCACCTATCAAAAACAATAGCAAGTTTTGCTGTAAGGAAATACACTGTCAACTCAAAGGCATGTATTTCGAATCCCCTGCTGCTCCATAAGGAGAAAGATAAGCAATCTCCTCTGCTGCCATTTACAGCCTCTGAGAACCCACTAGAGGCTCAGCTATGAGTCAGTTCTGACTTGATGGCACAAAACAACGTACATTTCTAAGAAGTCATGGAGGCATAGTGCAAATTGCCAGGCTGCTAGCACTTACCGAAGGCTGAGGGTTTGAATCCATAGGCCCTCTGCAGAAGAAAGATGGGAAGACTTCTCATGTAACAACAATTCACCCTCTCAGAAAGCTAACCAAATGTTACTAAAGTAGATGAACTCTACTTGACACCGTGACAAAAGTGCATTGGGTTTGATATACCTTTCTATGTCTTAAAAACATTGAAGTGACATCTTCAGAGACAGTAAAGCAGTTTTAACATAATAATACAGTAGTAATAATGCTTTGAAGTGCATTGTACAGTAACACTTCAGGTGGTCATGTATTGTTCCATGCTCCTGCCTGGTTTTCTCCTTGCCTAAAGTCTTCTGATCATCCAGCGGGTAAGAGAGAAATGTGCATGAAGCAGAAAGGATTAAAGAACACAAGAGTCAGTCAAGTATATTCTGATACACAGCAACCCTCCATTGGTTTCCTTAGTCTCCTAGCTACATCTGCAGGGAGTCTGGGAAATAAAGTTGAATTATACACCTGAAGAAAGGAATCCTGGTGGTACAGTGCATAGCTGCACGGCTGCTAGCTACAGGGCTGACAGTATGAAACTACCTGTCCCTCTGTGGGATGAGCAGTCTTCTACAGATTTTTCACCTTAGAAGTCCAAAGGAGAGTTGCAATCAACTTGACCACCATGGGTTGAAGTGGGTTTTCAGAGATATAACTGAAGAAGAGAGCCATTTTAAGGCAGAGTTGATGGTATTTACTATGACACAAATACCATGGTTCTATTATAATAGTGCTTCCTCAGCTTCTGAAATAATTCCTGTATGCATATTTTCTGTTCAAAGCTATTTGTTCCGGCTCCCCCTAATGAAAAGGTCATGACAAGGACTTAGATATAGGGAGTTTATTTGGATGGTGGTGCCTGGAAAAGGAATGAAATTGGGTGGGGCAGAGCTAAGCTAGTTACCACCCTGAACAACTGGGGTTCAGTTTGTTAGAGACCCTTCAAAGGATCTGTATAGAAGGTGCCTTCGAATTGTCCTGCTGAAAGAGAAGATTCTGGGGTATCCACTGACTCCAAGCCCCTACTGATTATTGACTACCCCTGAAGGAGAGCTCCCGCTGAAAGCTGGATGTCTGCACTGCCTCTGCTCTGGAAAAGTTCTCAGGCAGAAGAGGAAGAGACTCAACCGTCTCTGCAGACAGAGTGCCCCACTGCTGGAGCTGAAGCCAGAGCAACCCCCAGTGCCAGCGTGTGGGGCGCTTACGGAGCCCACTGAAGGCTTAATGATACTGTGACCTAGTTCAGAGAAGAAATAAGGCCGTGAAAGATAGTCTCTAAAACTTGCTTTTCAAAAGGAATCCTCTCATCCTTCAAAGGCATCAGCTTTAGTAAAATCATAGAAATGCAAGTAAGAAAGTTTTAAAATGCCTAGCATTGACATATTATTCTTCAATCTTAGTAAATTATATCACCAAAACACACCAGTGGTTTTTATTATAAATCTTCCTTTGAAATAGGCTTTCACATACACTTAAAAGGCCTAGGAAACTCGCTGTTGGTATAGAGTTTTACAAGATGTAGATTTTGAGTTGACACAAGCATGTCTTCATTTTCTTTGTGATGGCTTTTAAGAAATTTGAGCACCTTAAAGTATGTGTTCCTTAATCAAAGGAAATCAATGCAATCATGTGTCTTCAGGTGCGACTTACGCGGCTTGTGGCTTCAAACCAGTTTTACTCTCTGCTGTGAATTTGCATTTCTATCTCAGACATACAGAGTCAGAAATCACTTAACTAACCCCTAGGTGTATCTTATTTGTCACCGGGGATTTTCTCAAAGATGTAGATTCTGAGTAAGTTTATCTGGAGAGGAGATGCAAATTCTTGCAGGAGGTTGAACCTGAACCAAGTAACTTGAAGTAATTGGAGATTTTTACCTATTTATAAAGCAGTCCTGAATTTAAATCATCCACTCCAGAGATCTGAAGTACCATTAAGCATCATTCAACAGCCTTGCAATTATTCTTTAACTAAAGAGCTAACAAAAGAAACCTCTCTCTCAGCTCCCATTGCTGACCATTAGACTCTATCTGCTCATAGCTGATTCCACTGAGTTTCCAAAGCTGTAAATCATAGGAAGGGAGATTGCCCATCCTTCTCCTGCAGAGCCCCTCAGGGATTAGACCTGATAGGAAGGAGATGACCTGGGGTTAGCAGTGCAACTCTCTGCAGAATATGCTACCAGAGTTCCCTGAAAGAAACACAGATGGACTTTTCCCTTAATTTCTCTACAACTCAAGCCAGATCACTGAGTATTTAAAAATGAGACAGCATGCTTGATGTTGAAAATGGATGGCAAAATGAGCTGTCTTCATGGGTGGAAAAAAGCCTTAGCTCTCTTTTTCTTTATATACACATATTAAGCTACACAAAATCAGTTCTGTTGATTCGCAGCATTCCTTCTTTTCAAAACAAACCAGTGTATCCTTTCCAAGGAGCAGGTCCTATGTGGTATCAGCAAAATGGTTCCTGACAATGCATCACTTTAATTCCAGTGGGACCTGGGGACGCCATGGCACTAACGATTCTGTTTAAAAAGACCATAAAAAAAAATACTAGTTTTTTCTGTTTCTGTAAAACTGTACAACCAACTAAAATTTTTCTGTAATCACAACAGTGAAAAAGTCAGTGACAAACGCACAGGATTATGAATACTACCCTGCTTTAGAAAGACACTCCAGTATTCTTCCTCACTAAGTCATTAACCAGTAGAAATATCAAGAGAGAAACTATGTAGAAAATGTTTATTCTTTTGCTTTTCCCTTTCAGCACTTCTCAGAAAGTCTTTACCATGCAAATAGTGCTCTAATAAAGCAAAATAAGAAAACTAAACAAACAAACCAAAACACAATTCATTTCTGCCATGTAAAAAAAATGGCATGAAGAAGTAAAAAGCAATAGTTGAACGGGAATCCATCTAACATACATGACTTCAGTAACATTCACCAAAGGTGTCCTATTTATTAGTCCATTGGGAATTTATTAGAAAACTTAGTAAAGTGTCTGTGACACCTAGTCTTCTTATTCTACACTCAAATTTGTTACTTGAAACATTTTTCTCTAGGTTACATTGGTGGTCTAGTTGGTCTTAGGGGTAAGGAGCTGTCCTGCCAACCCAAAGGCTGATAGTTTGAATCTACCAGTGAGAGAAACATGTGACTTTTCGTCCCATGCAATTTACTACCTCTAAAAAACCCACCGGTGGATCAGCTATTAGTAAGTTCAAACTTGACAGCACATAACAACAGCCATAACAACACAGAGAACCAAGAGTTTATTTATATACTCAAAATTTGCTAGGACTAGCTATATCAAGTGATGAAGTGTGTAAGCAATTATCTCCACTTACAGGTTCCCAGTCGGGACTCACAGCCACACTATAGGAGAAAGATGTGGCAGTCTGATTTCATAGATATCACAACCTCAGATAAGATATGAGACAGTTCTTCTCAATCCTAGAGGACTACTATGAGTCAGAATCCACTCAATGGCAAAGGTTTGGGGAAGTATTTTTTCCAGTTATACTAGTTGCTGAAAATTTCCAAAAACACTGCCGATTTTGGTTCTCAAACATTGCGTACAGAGTTCACTTGTGTTAGAAACTACTTCACTCATTTTCGAGAGACTCTAAATGTCTTCATAGCCTCAAATGTTCTTATCCATAAAACATCCTCAATAAATGCTTGCATAACGAATCCGTTAAATAAGGAAACAGGCTCTGGAAAATGAAAGCATTGCACTCTGTTTCTCCCCATGTGACAAAAAAGGTCTTATAAGCTTCCTTAATAAGTTTCCTGCCATAGAATTTGAAAAGTTAATCACTGATCCTGGAGTTTACTGACAGGCAAAAGCACTGTCCTATATGCCAAAAGTCTAATGATGAGTAAGACAAATTGCATGCCCTAGAGGGACTCCTCATTCAATAGGAGAAATAAATTTCTAAACACATCACTATCTAAAAGTACGATATGACAGATACTTGATTCTCATCATAAGTGGTGCCATGAAGTCAAAGTAAAAATGTTCTATGCAAGTCAGGAAGAAATGAAAAAGGAAAGAAACACTCTCTAATCTCTCTCTAACTCCTTTTTTTCCTTGAATTTATTCTCATCATTATATCCTTTAGGATTCATATTTCCTAGCCTTTTAATATTTATATCCCTTGTTATAATGATTGCATAAAATGTTTCACAAAATAGTTTATGAAAATGATTGTTTAATGGCAGGAAACATAACTGTTGTGATTTGTATAAAGCACAGGTGTTGGAGGGCATGACCCTTTTTTAAGAGCTAACACTTCCCTATACATGAGAACAAGAAATTTTCCAGTTAGAAAAATATTTTCATTACATATAGTACTCAGAGTCAAATCACTGAATGCAATATTATTTCCTGCTTCTTTGTCTGAAATAATCTCTATGCCACCAAATCCCAGCAGAGTGAAAAGCACACTCTTTAGAAGCAAATTACCTCCTTTAGGCTTCTGGTATACTTTTCAGCACACTGAGATATGGTAATTTTGCAAATGGAACTTACCACTTGCAGACATCAATGACCTCCAAAATACGAAGAGTGGATTCTCTTTTTAAAAGCTCTGGCTCTGTTATCTAAATGGAAGTGTGGACTGATGGATGTGCCCAAAAGGTCAACCAATTCAAGCATCAGGAGACAAGCACTGAAAATCCATTCTGGAATAAACAAGTGGCTTTACTTATGTTGGTGACAAAAATAACCCTTAGAGACTTCTAACAGGAGAAATGTATGGTGTGTTGGAAACAGATAGTACCGCAGAATGTGTGCATGTGTGTGAGGAAAAAATGTTCCCAGTTCAAATGATTTACATAAACATACACACGTACAATAAATACATTCTATTTCTAAAGTAGGAGCTCTGGTGGCCTATTCCATAGAGTATTGCAGCTGTTAACCAAAGGCTGAGTGTTTCTGGTGGTTTAAACCCCGCCATCTGCTTCATATCAGAGAAAGATGACAATCTCCTGCTATTAATAAGGGGTTAAAAGAATGAAAACAAAGCAAGATGATTTAAAAAAAATTTTAAAAAGCTTTGTAATAACCTGGGAAATCCAATGGAAGGTCACTATGACTCAGAATAGACTTGAGAGCAGTGAGTATTATTTTGAAAATACATTCAGATAAACTACAAAAATACAAAAAATATATCTAAAATACACTAATTAAAGGAGCCCTTGTAGTATAATAGTTAAGCACTAGATTGATAACAGAAAATATGGTAATTAAAACCCAAGTACTGATGCTCTGTTTCAGTTAAGATGCCCCAAACTCAAAGAAACATGCCTGTTGTCAAGTTGATTCTAAATTTATAAAAATTATTTTTGTTTTATATTGGCTTGCATACAAAATCCGTATACCTGGTGTTTTGTTTATATACTAACACTTCTCACATTGCGATATTCACACGCTGTCTTTGATATTATGTGCCATGGATTCACTTGTGACTCATAGCAACCCTATGTACAGCTCTGAATGCTATTCTACCCTGTGCCAACCTTATTGTCTCTGAAACACCTACTCCCATTACTACAGTCACTGGGTCAATCCATCTCATCAAAGGTCTTCCTCTCTTGTGCTGTCCCTTCATCCTTCCAAGCATGATGTCCCTCTCCAAGGACTGGTCTCTCCTTCAAACATGCCCAAAGTATGTCAGATGGAGCTTCAGAATCCTTGACTTCAAGAAGCAGCCTGGTGTCACCCTCTCCAGGATGAACTTATTTGTTCTCCCAGCAGTCCATGGTATATTTAATACTCTTCTCCAGCACCTCAGCTCAAAGGCATCAAGTCTCCTTCTATCCTTCCTAGTCATTGTACAGCTTTCTGATGCATAGCAAGCAATCGTGGAGACAATGGCTTGGATCAGATGCACCTTAATCCCTGGACTTACATAGTTGCTTTTCAGTATTTTGGAGATGTCCCTGACAGCAGACTTTCCTAATGCAATTCATCTTTTAATTTCCTGGCTAGTAGTGCCAAGAGTATTGATTGTGGAGCCAAGCAAACTAAATGTGTTAACTATCTCAATCCCTTCACCATCTAGCATGATGCTGCTAATCGGCCCAGTGGCAGAATATTTGTTTTCTTGATGTTGAGCTTCAATCCATACTGAAGACTACAGTCCTTGACCTTCTGCAGCAAGCACTTCAGGTCCTCCTCAGTTTCAGCAAGCAAGATTTTGTGTCATCTGCATAATGTAGATTGTTGATGAGACTCTCTCCAATACTGGTGTCACATTTCTCCCCATAAAACTCAGCCTACCAGGTGATCTGTTCTGCATATAGATTGAAAAGATATGGAGGAGATAGGACATATCCCTTGCATACAGCCTTCCCAATTTTGAACCAGGCAGTATTTCTTCGTCTTGTTCTGACAACTTCTTTCTGGTCCATACATAGGTTTCACATAAGCACAGTTAAGTGTTCCGGGATTCCCATTCTTCTCAGAGTTAGCCACAGTTTGTTATGGTCCACACACACAATCAAATGCCGTTTTATAGTCAATGAAACATAGACATTCCTCTGGTACTCCTTGCTTTCAGCAATGATCTATCTAACATTAGCTATAATATCCTTAATACCACAGTCCCTTCTAAACCCAGCCTGTACATCTGGCAGTTCTCTGTTGACATGCTGTTCCAGTCAGTTTTGGATCGTTTTCAGCCAGAATCGTGTTTGCATGTGATATTAGTGATATTTTTCTATAATTTCCATTCTCTGTTTGGTCACCTTTCTTTAGAATGGGAACAAATAGAGATTTCTTCCACTCAGTTGGCTAAGTGGTTGTCTAGTATATAGTGTTTTATTAAAATAATCACTATTGATCCATGCCCATCATTACCCTAACTTTTCAGATCCCCACTGGTTTCTTCCTAATTCCTTCAAGGCCTCACTCTCCCCACATAACTCTATGTTCTAAAGAAGTTATAGCGACTCTCCAAGGCTGAAAATCCTTAAGGGAGGAGATAGAATTGTCTTTCTCCCACACAAAGGCTAGTAGGTTCAAACTGATCACCTTTTGGTTAACACCTCAACATATGAGGCTCTTCAACATCAAAAGTCCTCTCACAAAGACAGGAAGATAGTAAATTTCTACCCCTACCACTACTTTCTTTCTCACATTAGCATTGAGTTGAAACCAAAGACTCATAGCTGATCTTGCAAAACATTTCCAAGCCTGAAAATCACACAGGAAGAGGTTGTTCATGTTCCTCCTATGAGGTAACTAGCAGATTATAATCTCCAGAGAGGTGCAGCCTTCAGGTTAGCAACAGCCCTCGATGAACTACACCACCAGAGCTCACTCATCACAACAATTGTAGCTGGGAAATCCTGTGGGGCAGCTCTACTTTGTCACATATCACTGCTGTGAATCAGAATCAATAGCTCCAAAAAGATTTATCCCAGCACCTAGCTATCTGATAAACAACAACAACACCTGCTGTCATGGAGTCAGTCCATCTCTAGGTGACCTCTTGCATGCAGAGCAGAATTGCACTTCATAAATTTTTAAGACAGAAGCATTTCGTTTATTTTAAAATGCTTCCGAATGGGTCCAATTCTTCAAACTTTCAGTTACTGCTGGAAAACTTTCTGTTCTCCAACAACTCTTCATTCAGACATTATCAGACTTTATAGAAATATCACAGAAATATGGATTTTTGTATACCACACAAGCCTCACTTTGACACTTTAACTTCCTATGCATGCTCTATGCTCAAGAGGTAAGTGCATATTATTTTGGGGGCAAATTATTTGTGCAAACACGGGAGTTGTTAGATGTCGCTGAGTCCCATGCAATTCATAGCAGCCCCGTGTACAACAAACCTAAGCCCTGTCCTGTCCTGCGCCATCCTCACAATCTCTGACATACTTGAGCCCACTGCTGCAGTCACTGGGTCAATCGGTTTTATCGGGCCTTCCTCTTTTTTGCTGACTCTCTACCTTTCCAAGCAAGATGCTCCTTTTCAAGGAAAATCCTCCCTAGCAACATGCCGAAGGTATGTGTGAGATGAAAATACAGTAGTGATGTATCATTTATGACACATGTTTTGAAGATAATTGCCTCATCTCCAATTTTCCCCCCCACAGTGACAGTTTCAAAAGAAACTCTTCTTTCTTTAAATGTTTCTTTCTACCAGGTTTGTTAACATTCCTAAAGTTATATAACCAGTGTAAAAACATCAGAAGTGGAAGCAAATGTTAAGTAAGCCAAGCTAAATAATCCTGTGCTTTCCCAAAGTATCAGAAATGCTGAAGAATTCATTTAAGAGAATATGGCTCATTTGGAATAATTGTCACCAAATGAAATGTTACTTTGAACCTGAAATGGTAATTTGAGCCCCTTACATAAATTACAGGTAACACTTCCCTCTTTCAGTTCTCAAATAAGTACCTGGATAAACATAGTGGTAAACATTTCAAGTAATTAAAAATTTAAACAAATACAATTATTATACTTGTCTCTTACATGTGATTGCATGTCCATTAAAAAAGTGAGAAAGAATTGTTCGGAAGTTAATTTTTTTTATTACTTTTAAAATTTTAATCGAATTTATTTATTCTTAAGAGGCACTAGATATTGCTGGTGGTGGTACTGCGTACATCAAGATGGAACCAACTCACAGCTAACACTCTAGCAAGTGTTCAGAATTGCACAGGAGCAGATGATACATCTTTCTCTTGAGGAGGAGATGATGGATTCAAATCACATACCTTTGGGTTGACAGCACAATTCCTTACCACTAAGGTACTAGCACTCCATGATAAGTAGCAATATGTGTATAAAGTAAGTTTTTATACATATTTTGCTGTTATGTGCCGTCGAGTCTCCTACAACACAAAGCGACCTTGTAAAGAGCAGCTCTGATGCCTGCCCTGTCCTAAGTCAATTTTATTGATTCTCACAAACCTATCCCCATTTTCCCAATTACTGTATCAACCCATCTTATCTGGGTACTTCGTCTCCTACACTGTCCCTCCATCCTTCCTAGCATGATGTCCTTCTCCAAGGACTGGTCCCTCCTGGTCACATGGCCAAAATGTGATGGAATATAAAAATTTTAGCCCCAAGGAGAAACTTGGTTTAACCCTCTCCAAGGCAGACCTGTTTGTTTTCCTGGAGGTCTATAAGATTCTTCTCCAGCACCAAAATTCGAAGGCATTGATACTTCTGCCATTTTTAGTCATTGTCCAACTCTCTGATGCTCAGCAAGTAATTGAAAAGACCATGGCCTGTATCAGGCAGTAGGAACTTTTAATAAAGCGTTTTTTGTCCTTTCCTAGTAAAAGAAACGTAGTCCCTGTGTTTAGCAAGGATTTTCCCAGGGAGAAAAAAAAAATTCCAAATTTCACTATCCTTTTTATTAACAATACATAAATCTGTATACTCTGATTCTATATTTAAATAGTAGGCAATTAATTACATTTTAGCCATGCTTGCACAACTAATAGGGGGGAAACCCTCAAAGCTTTATCTCAGACTCAACTTGACAGTCAAAGAAAAGCTCACTTAAGCTAGTGTAACGGTGGAATGGATTAGGTTGCCAATTGAAAAGTCTATGGAAGGATTCAGACTAATGTCAGTTGTATTTTTGCTTTGTCTTTAACAAGCCATAGCAAAAGAAAAATAATGGACTTTTCCATTTTATATTTGTCTACTTTCTTAGCCCACAATGAACTAGGGAAATTTTGTAGAGAAATTTTCATTTCAGGTGCTCACTATCATGATGTACTTCATACAACAGGCCCTCTAACTACCTGCTAAAATGACAAGTGGTTCTAGAGTGCCCGCAGAGAGTTTGATGACTAACAAATATTATGAAACACCTCCATAACAGCTCAGAGGAATAATAATGACATCTGAAATTCCCCCAGTATATATGCAAAGAAAAGACCTTTAAATTCTTCAGGAGAGTGAAGACTCACTAAAAGGCCCTGAAAATAGAAACAGAAGGCATCCTTGTGCCCGGGTGGGGTAACACTTGTACTGAAAAGATTAGAAGTTGACAACATAACTACTGATCAGTGTTATTTTGCATTTAAAATTCATTCTTATACACGAAAGGTTTCCCATTCAATGCTATAGTCCATGGCATCAGTTACTATTCACTCACTGAGTCAGTACTTCCTTTATTTCACCCTGTCTTCCCTGTTTCTATCTCTCCAGTTTCTCTGCCCACCTTATCTTCTCATGTTTGCTTTTTTTCATTTGTATAATCCACCGTATCTGATACAGTGTTTCTTCTAAGAACTACATTCATCATGTTATCCATTATTTGAGGGAAGTCTGATGGCCCTGACTGGTGGTAAGAAGCTGCCCTGCACCCCCAAAACCATGTAGTTTGAATCCACCAGTTGCTCTGTGGAAGAAGGATGAGCAAACTCCCATGCATCTTACTGCCACTGAAAACCCTCTATAGGGTCAGCTATGAGTTGGTTCCAACTCAATGGCAAACAACAACTAGTGGCCTAATGATAAGGAGTTGTGCTGTCAAGCTGAAAGTGCACAGCTTGAATCTACCAGCTGCTCTGCAGGAGAAAGAAGGGAAATCTCCTCCTATGTGAGTTAAAGCCTCTGAAAACCTGCTGGAGAGCCAGTTATGAGTCAGTTGTGACTCATTGGTATGTAACAACAACAGCAGCAACAACAAAATCTATTACTTGAGGAGTTCTGGTGGCCTAGTGGGTAAGTAGTTGTGTAACTAACCCAAAGGCAAGTAGTTTAATGGAGAAATAGGGGAAATCTTCTCCAAAACTGACTTGTAGCCACTGAAAATTTGCTGGAGGATCAGCTATGAAGTTAGTACAAATCAATAACAATGCTATTTAAGGAACTCCCTTCTGTAGCATGTTTCACTACAAACTGAAAGATGACTTATTAGATTCATCTAATGTCAGCAATGATGCTGTTTCTCACATATATTTTCCTGAATCTAACTTGAATCTGTAATAGCTGCTTATGTGTTACTCCAGGAATTTTTTAATAATCTTTATCAAAATCTTATTGGCTTGTGATAATATGCATATTGTTTTAGAATTCCCATATTCTGTCATATCATCTTTATTTGAAATGGGAACAAATAAGGATATTTTCAAGCATCTTGGTCCAGTAGTCATCTTCCAGATGTCTTGGCATAAACCAATAAGCACATCGAGGGCATCATTTGCTGAAACAACAAATTAGTATTCAATCAAGTCCTGGACCATTACTTTTCACCAGTGTTTCCAGTGTAAAACTTCTTCCTTCAGTAGAATTCATACTTGGATGTATGGGATCTCTGCAAGTGGTTGAACATCGATGAGTTCTTTTTGATACATTGATTTGTGCATTCTCTCTCTTCTTTTGCTCTGTCCTGCACCATTCAAGATTTTGCCCATAGAATACTAGGCATTGGAGAGATGAGATGGACTGGCATGGGCCATTTCGAGTCAGATGATCATATGATATATTACTCTGGAGATGAAAAGGCGAGGATAAATGGGGTTGCTTTCATAGTCAAAAAAGTAATTTCTAGATCCATCTTGAAGTACAACATTGTGAGTGATAGGATTATATCCGTACGCTTACAAGGAAGACCAGTGAATACCATTATCATTCAGATATATGCACCAACAACGAGAGCCAAAGAAGAAGAAATATATGACTTCTACCAACTTTTACAGTCAGAGATCGGTCGAACATGCAATCAAGATGCATTGATAATAATGGGTGACTGGAACGCAAACGTTGGGAACAGAGAAGAAGAATCAGTAGTTGGAAAACATGGGCTTGGTGACAGAAATGAAGCTGGAGATAGAATGATTGAATTTTGTAAAATCAATGACTTATTCATTGCAAATACGTTTTATAAGAAACATAAACGCAGGTTCTACACATGGATTTCACCTGATGGTATGCATAGGAATCAGATTGATTACATATGTGGAAAAAAACTCTGGAGAAGCTCAATATCAGCTGTCAAAACTTGGCCAGGAGCTAATTGTGGAACAGACCACCAACTACTCATATGCAAGTTCAAGCTAAAGCTGAGGAAAATTAAACCGAATCCACAGGAGCCAA
>NW_006399775.1:2123351-2150126 GCF_000299155.1 Elephantulus edwardii
CAGCACCTAACAACAACAGCAACAACAGATAATTGCATATATTGTTACAATACTTTCTCTTTTCTAGATCTCTTTAGAAAAGTTCTGTTCACCTCTCTGACCTATCCAATCTTTTTACCATACTTAATCTCTATGCAAAGCAATTTAATTAGGAAGATTAACTATATAGTTAAAACTATATATGTTAACTATATAAAGAAGAATGAGGCATTAGGATTAGAGGAGGACTCAACAACAACTTGGTTTTATTTTAATTGAGATTTTGAGATTTTAATGAAAGTTTATAAAGAACTTAGATTTCTATTCATTCATTGTTGCTCATTTTCTTCCCTGCTCCCCTGTTGATTTTTTTCTTTGAATAAAAAATATGTCATTGTTGAACAATCCCGCCCCCCAGTCCACTTTACTATGCAGCTCTTATTCTGTACTGTTATTATGCAAATAATACCTAATCATATATTTCTTTTAAGCAGTTCTATTCCTCATCTGTTTCAATGCAGTATACATTATCAGCTCTTTTCTTATTTTCCCCCCAACCCCAATGTCAGTCTTGTTTTATAACAGTGGCATATTGCAGTACATGTACTTTTGTGACTGAAATATTTCACTCAGTAAAATGTCCTCTAGGGTCACCCATTCTGTATAATATTTAATGAGTTCTTTGTTTCTCAGTGCTGCATAGTATAGGTTGTTGAGTAACAGGAAGTCTTATTCATTGTTGGTGGAAGTATAAAATGGTGCAACCACTCTGGAAGGCAGTATGGCTCTTTCTCAAAAAGTTGGAAATAGAAACACCATTTGACCCAGCAATTGCACTACTGGGAATATACCCTAAAGAAATTAGAACTGCCACCAAAACAGATACGTGCACACCCATGTTTATTGCGGCTTTGTTCACAATAGCAAAGAGATGGAAACAACACAAGTGTCCATCAGCAAACAAATGGATAGAGAAGCTGTGGTATATTCATCAACAACTTGAGATGTATAGATAACACAATCTTGCTTGTAGAAAATAAAAAGAACTTGAAGGACTTACTGGCAAAGTGTAAAGATTATAGTCTTCAGTGTGAGTGTACTTCAACATAAAGAAAACAAAATTCTCCTAACTTGATCATAAAACTACTTATTGATAAATGTTTACAGTTGTCAAAGATTATTGTTCTCTTACTGTTTTGGACACTGTCTGGTTGAGTTGGTTGTTTTTTCAATCCTGTTTCTGTGCCCAAGATTTGTCTCTTATAGGCATTAATGAGTCATGGGGGGATTTTTTTGTGGATTTTGTTGTTGTTCTTGCTGTTGTTTCATTTTGTTTTATTCATTATACCACTGTCTCTTGACTTGTACAGTTAATCTATATCTATTCAGTGTGATTATAGGTATAAATCCACTGCTGTCATTTGATATCCTTTTATTTGGTTAATAATGATTTCTTTCTCTTAATTTTTATGTTGATTTATATATACTATTTTTCTACCAATCCTTGTTGATTTTTTTTCTTATTCAAGTTTTTTATTTTCTACTTCTTTGTTTTTTGTAAGTAGATTTATTGCTTTTCATTTTCATCTATTTACATTAAAACCTTTACAATTAAAATAGTGCTATTTTGTAATAGCCTTAATTTATTCCTCATATAGGGAAGGTCTGCTGTTAGAGACCTCTCCAAAGTACTGAAGAGCAATGGTGTCTCTCTGGAGACTAAGGTGCGTCTGATACAGGCCATGGTTTTCGCAATCACTTATTATGCATCAGAGAGCTGGACAATGACCAAGGAGGATAGAAGGAGAATTGATGCCTTTGAGCTGCGGTGCTGGAGAAGAGTATTGAGAATACCATGGACTGCTAAGAAAACAAACAGATTTGTCCTGGAAAGGGTTAAACTGGATGGCTCCTTGAAGGCAAGGATTCTGAGGCTCTGTCTAACATACTTTGGACATGTTGTGAGGAGAGACCGGTCCTTGGAGAAGGACATCATGCTTGGGAGGGTGGGGGGACAGTGCAGGAGGGGAAGGCCCTCTATGAGGTGGATTGATTCAGTGACTGGGATAATCAGGATGGGAGTGTCAGAGACAGTGTGATTGGCACAGGACAGAGCAGAGTTTAGGGCTGTTGTACATAGGGTCACTATGAGTCGCAAGCAACTTTATGGCACATAACAACAACAACAACATCTTTTTATTCTCCCTGTTAGTATTGAAGTTGTCATTATCTCTGACTCTTTGTAATCAGCCTGGTTTATTGTTGGTTTTTTTTCTTTGTCTTTCTTTTGAATAATCTTTATTTAGTTGTTATCTGGGTGTTATTGCCTTGTGTCTTTATCTCAGATTGATGTCTAATTTCATTAGTTCTATATCTAAAGGAAAACTTACACTTTCTATATATTATTTCATTGGAAAGTCTGCTGCCAAGAACCTCTCCAAAGTACTGAAGAGCAATGATGTCAGTCTGGAGACTAAGGTGCACCTGATCCAGACCATGGTCTTTGCAATTATTTGCTATGCATTAGAAAGCTAGACAACAGGTAGGGATGATAGAAGGAGAATTGATGCTTTTGAACTGTGGTGCTGGAGACAAGTTTTGAATATACCATTGACTGTTAGGAGAACACAGATTCATCCTAGAGAGAGTGAAACTAGGCTGCTCCTTGGATGCAAGGATTATGAAGCTTCATCCGACGTACTTGGTACATGTTGCAAGGAAGGACCAGTCCTTGGAGAGGAGTGTCATGCTTGGGAGGGCACAGAGACAGGGCAAGAGAAGAAGTTCCTTGATGAGATAGATTGCTTCAGTGACTGGGGT
This sequence comes from Elephantulus edwardii, assembly GCF_000299155.1. Lineage (NCBI taxonomy): Eukaryota > Metazoa > Chordata > Mammalia > Macroscelidea > Macroscelididae > Elephantulus > Elephantulus edwardii. The sequence goes on from NW_006399775.1 coordinate 2,126,151, forward strand.
AATGGTGGTAGGTGTGTCAGAAACAGTAAGGTTGGCACAAGAACAGGATTTATGGTTGTTATACATAGGGTCACTATGAGTCGCCAGTGACTCGATGGTACATAACAACAATAACCATCCCTTCCTTAGTATTTCTTGTAAGACTTATTTGATTTTCACCAAATATTTTCATTTCTGTTCATCTTGGAATGTCCTAATTTTGTCATCATCACTTGTTCATACTCCCACCTCTGACAATGAGCAGGTTCAGACCTTTGCCTGCCATTGATCCAATGGTGTTGGAGTACAAAACGGCACTCACTGGGTGGATGAATACTGAAAAGGGGACATGGCAAGTGGCCGAGGACTTGAACTCTCCACTCCTCAAAGGGTGGATGGGAAGTAGGAGGAGGAATGTGGTAGGCAACCATCAGCAAAGGAAGGCTCTCTGCTATTTGCTGAGTGAATGATAGTTAAATAAAAGAGAGCATGGGGGGGTGTAGATGGTGACTGACAGTGTTATTATTGTGTGCCAGAACTTATTATTTGTGTGTCAGAACTTATTCACAGCTAAACTTATATTGGCTTTTCAGGAGCAGTACAGTTAATTCATGGGCAGAATTATCCCATGGAGCAGCTAGTGGATTCGAACTGTGTGCCTTTACCTCAATGTCATCAAAGAGACCTCTAAGGATGTATGAACTCTCTATAGCTCATAATGTGGGCATAGATGTCGTCGGTAACTATGGGATATGAGTACTCTATGCTTCTTTCTGAGTGATTGGCACAGTGTGAGTGAGGCTATGGTAGGCAATCAGAAACTTAGGCAAACTTTATTCCACTTGCTGGGATAGTAAGACGATGGTGGGCAAGAGGGAAGCAAGAGGGTTCCTACTATGTTTCTCTACACAAGTAGAAAAACAGTCGTCAGGAACTTTTTACTGTGAATCACCAAGAGGTCAGTGGAAAGGTCACTGGGAAATGTTGCCTAGGCATTACCTTTTGGTTGCAGGTGATTGAAGGGACATATGCCTGACCAAGTGCAAGGAGAGAGGCTCTACAGAGTTCATTTGGCTGGCTGATCTCCAGCTGACATTCTATAGACCTCTTATTTTGTGTATACTATGTGGGAGAAGGATGAACAATCTCCTCCTGTGCAATGAAATGCTTCTGAAAACCTACCGAAGGGTCAGCTATGGATCGGTTCCTACTTGACGGTACACAACAACAACAACATCACACCGTGATGGAAAGAATCAATGCTTCTGAGTAGTCCTATTTCCTAATCTTGGATCCCTCCAGGCTCTGTGGACACCAGGCTCCCTGGCTCTTGCCTTTTTCCCTGTACTTTCCCTCCTTAGACATAGTTCTGGTCCAGCTCACTGTGCTACACTCCAAGTATGCTTAGATAGCTTCTTTCCTACATGTTGGGCTTCTGTGTGGTCACTTTCTAATAATCATCAACTGAGATCATTGATGTTTGTCTCAATAGAGCCATGCTATTAGTGGGAAAGCACTTCTGCTACTAACAGTTTTCATCCAATTGATGTTTGATCTAATTATTTTCTTATTTTATGCTCAGAGTTCTAGGACTGCAATTTATATTCATTTTTAACCGGTTACTTGAATCCTTGCAATTAAAGAATGCTAAGGTGTGTCTGACTAATCTTGAGGCATATTTATCTAGTCAGTCTTGACAATATAAGTAGGTAAATAAGAAATGCAGAAGTAGCCACAAAATTTATGCATATGAGTGCTGAAGATTATCCAAAAATAACAGAGAACTGCCAAAAATGCAAACTGAGTTTAGAAGAGGCTATGGCAATAGGGACATCATTGGCAATGTCAAATGGATCTTGGCTGATAGCAAAGGGGACCAAGAACGTCTATTTGTGTTTTACTTACTATACAAAGACATTTGACTGCGTGGATTACAACAAACTTTGGCTGTCCTTGAGAAGAAAGAAATCCCAGGACACTTGATTGTTCTTATGTAAAACCAATACTTAGACCTGGAAACAGTCTGAACAGAGCAGGGAAACTGAATGGTTCAAAATCAAGAAAGGAGTGCGTCAGAGACATGTCTTTTCTCCATACCTTTTCAATCTATGTGCGGAATAGAGTATTTAGGCGACTGTGCTTTATGAATTAGGAATGTGACATCAGGATTGGAGGAAGGCTCATCAACAACCTACGTTATACAGATGATACAATCTTGTTTACCAAAACTCGTGGAGGACTTGAAGTGGTAGCTACAGAAGGTCAAGCACTTTAGTCTTCAATATAGACTGAAGCTCAACATCAAGGAAACAAAAAAATCTCACCACTAGGTCAGTTGGCAGCATCGTGATAGTTAGAGAAGAGATTGAGTTTGTTAACAATTTCCACTTGCTCAGATCCACAATCAACACTCTTGGCACAAGTAGTCAGGAAATCAAAAGACAAGATGCTTTGGGAAAGTCTGTAGTTAGGGAACTCTCCAGGGTGCAAAGGAGTAACTATGTCTATGGACTAAGATGCACCTGATCCAAGCCATGGTCTTCTCAATTACTTGTTATGCATCTGAAAGTTCAACAAAGGATAACAGAAGAAGAATTGATGCCTTTGAGTTGTGATGGTAGTGAATAGTATTGAATATACTATCGACTGCCAAGAGAATAAACAGGTCTCTCCAGGGGAAGGTGAAACCAGGTTGCTCCTTGAAAGCAAGGATTTTTGAAGTACCATCTCACATGCTTTATGCATGTTGACAGAAGAGATCAATCCTTGAAAAAGAACATCATATTTGGAAGGTGGAGGATAGAAAGACCCTGGCTGATATTAATTGATACATTGATGGTAGCAATGGAGACAGATGTATCAAAGACACCGAGGTTGGCTCAAAATATAGCAGAATCAAAAGTTATTGTTCATAGAGTTATGAATTGTATTGACCTCGATGATACATAACAACAACAATGAAATTTTAAGCATAAATACTCCACAGGGATGCTTTATAGCAAGAAAAGAAACAATGGAATTCTTCTGGAATAAGAAAATGATAAAGTTTTGGTACAAGATATTTTGTTATTGTATTTTTTTCCTCATTCAGAATAGGTAATCACATGGTCAAGGAATAATATAAGTTCTGTAGAATTTTGTAGTCCTATTGCAGAGAAAGATGCACAATCTCCTCTTTTGTGATTTATTCCCTCAGAAAATTCACTGGAGGTTCAGCTATGCGTCAGTTCTGACTAGATGGCACACACAGCAACAACCACAACAATAGGAGATTGTAGTCCTCTTGGTAGCTCCTATGTGGAGATCTCATGTCCTAGTCCGTAGAACGTTGTTCTGCTAAGGAAATTACCTCTGACAATTTGAATCCACCAGTGGCTCTGAAGGAGAAAGATAGGTAATCTCCTTCCATGAAATTTATAGGCTCAGAATTCCAATATAGGGTCAGATAGGAGTTGATTTCTGTCGGACAGCAATGAGTTTACTGGGTAGGTGAGCTATATTTCACACACACACACACACACACACACACACACACACACACGTATATGTATATGCATATGTATATGTATATGTATACAGAGGAAAACTAGAATTCACCTCTACATTATCTGTTTCATTTCCTTCCCAATTTTTTTAATTTCTCTGTGTGTGTGTCTGGAGGCACTGGATCAGAGTTATGCACAATGCACAAAATCAGGCACTAGCCCTGATAAATTATAATTAGAGTTCAAATTGAACATATATTTATTTTCCTGGTACAGAGGCAAAGTATCAGGTTAACATTCAGAGGACCTATTGAAAAATTCCAGTGCAAGCTCCAATTCTTACAAGCTATGTACTATAATCAAATCATTAACCTTTCTTAGCTTCATTTTCACAAAGGCAGGATAATACATAGGATATTACATATATCATAAGGTTATTTTTTAAAATGATGCAAGGGAAAATATTTTCAATCAATTGTACGAAGAATTGAATAAATACAATTTATAAATTCTAGTTTCATTGGAGAAAGCCCTCATATCTCCCTGTAGTATTTTGCTATTATTTCCACTTTCTCTCAAACACAATGTTCTTTGGCATTGTTTGTAGCTCCCAAGACACCGGAATTTTTTAAAAATGCCTGAACCCTTGCATTGACTATTTTCTCTGTTTAGTAGCACTTTTATCCCTTGTCTTCCAGTATAAGCACCCATCATTCAAAACCTAGGTAGACATCAATATCTTACTCAGGAAGCCTTCTGTGGCCTTTCTACTAACTGTTTCCTCCTCCTCCAATATATCTTGCTAATGATCTCTCTCTGTGTTTCATTCTATTGTTGACAATTCCAAAACACTAAATCCATTGTTATCAAGTCAATTCTGGCTGAGAGTAAACTTCCACTGGGTTTTCAAAGCTATATTTTTATGAGGTGAGAGCGACCATTTTTCTTTTATACAGTAACTTGTGCATTTGAATCTCTGACTTTTCATTTAGTAATCTAGCAAATTAGGCATTATACCACCAAGATGCCTCTTGTGCAATAAAGTGGTTTATTTGCTGAAATATTTTTTTTTCTTTTCTGCTACACTATCAAGTCATAAAAGCATGATTTGTTTCTTTTGGTTTATTCAAGTTGAGAAAGATAATTGTTTTTTTAAATTGACTTTAAGTTTTTTTTATTTTTATAACTATATAAATTTTCAAATATGAGGCACATTAAAAGAAAAAAATAAAATCATTTATTAAATTATCTAGGGAGAACTTTATAATTATTCAAATCCATGCCATTATCTCAATCCATGTGCCTAAAGAAGTAATATTACAAAAGAATGGGAATCCCAGGACACTTAAGTGTGCTCATCTGAACTCTACCCTTTTATCAAGAAACTGTTTTCCAAATAGAGCAAGGTAACCCTGCATGGTTAAGAATCAGGGAGGGTGTGCATCCAGTGTGCATCCACACCTATTCAATCTATTGGCTGAGCAAATAATATCCCATAGACTGCCAAAGAACAATCAGATATGTCTTGAAAAGGTGCCGCCATAGTGCTTCTTGGAGGAAATGATAATGAGACTTTGTCTATCATTCTTTGGACATGTTGCTAGGAGAGGAAAGATGGAAGCTTAGCAAAAGAGAGGCAGACCTCTAACAATATGAATTTACACAGCAACTATAGCAATATCCTCAAGTGTTTTAGAGATGAGGAAGATTGCACAGAATAGGACAGGGTTCAGATCTATTATTCATAGGTCTTTATGAGCTATACTGGATTTGAAGGCACATAACAGTAACAAGTGGTATAGTACATAGGGTATTATGCTGCTAACACAAAGGCTTTCACTCTGGCAGCTGGAGTCCACCAGCAGCTCCCTGTAAGAAAGATGAGAGATCTCTTCTCATGTTATTTATAGCCTTGGAAGTCCAATATGGATATAAATCAGATATGGGTTGGTTTTGATTCAATAGTAACAAGGAAGAATATGCTATTGTTGTTGTTAAATGTTGTTGAGTTGTAGACGACTCATAGCAACCCTGTGAGTGAAAGACCTGAACACTTGCATAACTTTCATCGTTTTTCTAAATTCATAAGATTTCCAGAGGCAAGGCATTTCGGAAGTGGATGCCACTCCTACTTCCAAGCGTGTTTTAATCTGGGAGCTCTACCAAACACTGTCCACCATGGGTAACCATTATCACATTTGACACATCAGTGTCACAGTGTTCAGCATCACAGCAACCACAAATTACCTCTGTACAGCAAATAGGGTAATAAATCCTTTCCTCTCATTCATTTCCAGCCTATCCTCACATTTGGAAGAGTATGCATTATTCTGTAAGTTGCTTTGTAACTGATTCTAGGCAAATTAAGGGAGGGGGGGAACTTTTGGAGAAAGTGTTGTTAAAAGTTGTTAAAAGTTACACTGTGTTCCCCTAAATTTTGTGGCCTCGTCATTATGGAGCTGTGCTATCAACTCAAAGACAGGCAGTTATAATCCACCAGCTGAACCATGGGAGAAAGATGGACAATTTAATCTTGTGCCCTTTACCACCTCTGAAAAACTCCTGGAGGGAGTTGGTTCTGATTCTTTGACAAGAACTTTGAGTTTGAGTTTTGTGTTAATTTTAAGTATAGGGTGTACCTTTAATTAATCTCTTACAAGATAAAAAATTAGCTGAGAGGTGGCAAACCAGAGGGAGATTTTAAAGGAAAGTGGAGACAAGGATTAGCCTTCAGAACTGACTGAGAAAACGTCGACAGCCAGCACTCTAACTTCAGAATTCCATCCCCTGAACAGTGAGAAAACAAATTACTGTTTGTCAAAGCTTTCCAATGATAATAATAAACAATTACCATTAAGTTGAGTCTGAGACAGGGTAGTTTGTAAGAATAGAACTGTGAGGCATAGTGTTTTAGTGATTTTTTTAAAAAAATAAGATTAAAGATTATGTTCTCTTTTCTGAGGAACATTGGGTGCTCTAATTTCCAACTTCAAGTAAGTAGATGAACATATTAATTAATCACACAATCCAAGAACTCTGTCCTCATAATAATAATTGCTATCTAATAATCATTGATTATCTGCAAGTTTCTGTTCAAAGCAGCTTGCATATCTACTTGAATATTTCATATTCTTTTTTTAATATTTCATATTCTTATAATCCTGTTATATAATGATAGTATCATAACCCCACTTAACAGATGAAAAAACTTGGGCACAGAAAACTATAAGCACACCTCATTTTACTGTGCTTCATTTTATTGCAAATTATAATACTGTTCTTTTTAGGAATTGAAGGTTTGTGTCAACCATGCATCAAAAATCTCTTAGCAACATTTGTCGAACAACATGTCCTTTCACACTTTCTCAGAATTTTATATTAAATGGACTATGTTGGTTTTATGTACCATTGAGTCAGAGCCAACTCAAAGCTGACCTAACAGAGGTTTTTCAGGGGCAGTAAATTGTCTATCCCTTCCCCGCAAGGAGCCGATGGTACTATGTGCCATCAAGTCAAGTCTGACTCACAGATACCCTGTGAGCAACAGATCTGAACTCTGTCCTATTCTGCGCCCTCCTCATCATTCCCGGAATACTTGAGCCCATTGTTGCTGTCACTGTGTCAGTACCTCTCCTTGAAGGCATTCCTCTCTTTTGCTAACCTTTCCCTGTATGATTGTCCCTGTTCAGGAAATACCCCCTTTTAACAACATGCTGAAAGTATGTGAGAAGAAGCTTCACCATGCTTGCCTTTAACGAGCACTCTGGCTGCATCTTCTCCAAGAAGTTATCTTTTTGTTCTTTGAGTCTATGGGACATTGAGTACTCATCTCCAATATCACAACTTAATTAAAGGTAGAAACAGATTAAGCTCTATCTTCTGTCATCCTTATTCATTGTCCAGCTCTCAGATGGATAGCAAAGAAAGAGCATGGCCTGGATCAGGTGTCCTTAGTCTTCAAATTGATATCATCACTCTTTGGTAATTTGGAGAGGTCCCTGGAAACGTTTCCAGGGCAATATGTCTTTTGATTCTTGATTGCTTTTGCCAAGGTCGCTGAGAGTGGATCTAAGTAAGATGAAGTTGACAATTTCAATCTTTTCTCCATCTATAATGGTGCCTATTGGTGCAGTGGGGGAAATTTTTTCTTGATGTTGAAAAGTAGCCCATACTGAAGGCTTTTAGTCTTTGATCTTCTGCAGTAGATGCTATAAGTAATCCTCATGTTCACCAAGCAAGGTCGTGTCATCTGCACATTAAAGGTTATTAATGAGCCTTCCTCCTTCCTTAGAAAAATACCACATTTTTCTTCACAGACTATAGCTTCTCCAAGAATTCAGTATGCTCATGGCTTAGTAGAAAGGAGTAATGCTGTCAATGCAAAGGTACACAGTTTGAATCCACTAACTGTTCTGTGGAAGAAATTAACTCCTGTGTGATATAGTGCCTCTGAAAACCCACTGGGGGGTCAACTATGGGTTGGTTCTGAGTCAGTGGTAAACAAAAGCAACAGATTGAATAGGTTTGAAGAAAGGAGAATATCCATTTAGTCTGTATTGAATACTAAATACTAAAACTCCGTTAGTGTATTATAGTATAGTGTAAACATAGCCTTTATGTGTACTGAGAAAGCAACAATTTCACCTATTACAACATATACTTTACATCAATGATCAGAACTCTGAGGTATGCCTACACCAAGGAGTCCTTGTGATGCACCAGTGAAGTGCTCATCTCCTAAATTGTGGATTGACAGATCAAATCCCTCCGCAGCTCCACTAGAAAAGAGCTTGTGATCTGCTTCTATAATTATTTCATCCTCAAATAGTTTTAATAGGTCACGAGGGATTGCTGTGGTTAAAAACTGACTCAGTGTCACTCACCAACAGCAATCAGAGTCACACCACTATGTGAACATGCACATTTTGCTTGTTTTTGGCAGTCTGCTCCTGATTATACTCCTAATCACTGCCACATGGTGTCCCTCCACAAGAAAATGATGGATTTATTTACTATTACCTAGAGGGTATCCCCTGCTCTGGTGGCTTAGTAGTCAGAAATTATGCTACCAACATGTGGTTCAAATCCACCAGTTGTTCCATGAGGGAAGATGAGCAATCTCCTCCCATGTGATTTCCTGCCTCTGAAACTCACTGGAGGGTCAGTTAAGGGTCATTCTGACTCAACAATCCATAACACAATAGATGGTTTCCCTCGATACCAGAGCAGCAAAAGAATTAGGTGGCCCTGTTTTGGGACACTCAGAACGGCCTTCTCTACTCAAGCTAACACTGTTTAGTCTTGATGCTCCTTTTTTGTGAGCAAGTGTAATTTGGTGAATTCAGTTTAAGAGAAGCAGTCATCCATGAGATAAACACTTTACCCATTTTTGATTCTGGCATCTCAAATGCCACTATCTATTCTTAAAATTGTTGCTTTGCAGAGCTAAGGAAGGACATAAATGTCATTTATTTTGCCATCTATTTTAAAGATAAGGAATGTAAAGCACCTAAAGGTCAAGTGCTTTGCCCATGATTACTCAGAAAAAACCTTGGCAGATCTAGGACTAACCTTGTGGTCAAATGCAGTTTCCTGAAAAAATCTGGCAAATACATCTTTGGTAACAAGTGATTGTTTCTCAAACCTTCCTTGAAATATCAGGGTAAGTATTCAAGGCATTTCTGACTGACCTCTTGAAAACGTTGAGATGATACAGAGAGAGAGAGTGCTTTCACATAACAAGAAGAACAAATCAGTAGTGACCCAGAAAGGAGTCACTGAGTGACCCTAAAAATATAACTGAGGGGAAATAGATAAGCTGCAAATTTTTGGTCAGACTTATAGAGAAACATCCTCTTAAGTTTTGCCCCAAGACATAAATGGGGTTACCACATTTAGCAACCTTTATCCTGGGTTAAACGCTGATTCTTCTCAAACTCTGAAGCTCAAGACTTTGAACAAAAGGAAACAAAAGACTGAGAACTTAATAAAAGACAGCTTAGAACTCCACACACTGCTGAGTATTTGGAAATCACAGGCTTCGGAAAGAGACTTAGCATATGGCCTCTATTTTAGCAGCTGCCTTTCTAGGTAGATACAAGTTCCATGCTGGCTATTCATGAACAGAGAATATGCTGTGGTACTTTCTATTCATGGAGATAATAGAAATCCTTTACATTATGTAATTTTTACATTTACAAGTAGCTTTCAGGAGCAGCACTATGGTGTCTTGTTGCAAATTAGCATTTAAATAGTTTCATTCTATTTTTCAGATAAAAAAAAATTATGAAGGCTAAAACAATTTAGTTGACAAACTGAGGTACACATAACAAGAACATACAACAGCCAAGATTCAAAATACATGTTTTCTAAAAAAAAAAAGGTTTCTGATTTCAAGTGTTTCTGTCATTGTTATTAGCTATCTTCAAGTCAGTTGTCATTCAGAGTGATTAATCTATTTATAGAACTAAAATTTTGCCATCCTCACCGTATTTCCTATTTTGACTCATTGTTGTAATAGCTGTATCAATCCATCTTGTTAATGCTCCTCCCCTCTATCTCTGACCATACCACCCTTCTAAGCTTGATGTCCTTTTCCAAGGACTGCCGCCTCCAAACAACATGGCCAAAGTACGAGACACAGGTCAGTTTTCAAAATTTCACCTTTACTTTTTAACACTTTAAAGAGGTGTTCTGAAGTATATTTGCACAGCGTAATATATCTTTTAATTTCTAATTGCTTCTACCATAGGTATTAATTTGGGACCCAAATAAAATGAAGTCCTTGACAACTTTAATTTTTTGTAAGTTTATCATGATTTTTTAAAGTGTTCCAGTTTTAAGAATTTTTGTGTTCTATGTTAAGGTTTAGTATAGGCTCTGATCTTCATCAATAAATGCTTCAAAGTCTTCTTTGCATTCATTGACCACTGTTGTCTCGTCTGCATAATGCAGACTGTTAGCAAATTGTCTTCTCATTCTAATTATTCATGCAGTCCAGCTTCTAGGAATGTCTGCTCAGTATGCAGTGAATAAGTATGGTATAAAAGCATAGCTCTGACACATACTTTTCATAATTATAAATTGCATGGCAATTCCTTCCCAAATCAATGGTAACAAAGGCAGAAGTTCAAGATGCATTGAAGTAACTGGCAAAAATTAAGGTCCCAGGAACTGGTGAAATAACAAATGAGATATTTCAACAAACAGCTGAAGCTCAATAGTCTAAACCAAGAAATCTGGAAGATTTATATACCTGGCCAACTAACTGAAAGGGATTTATATTTACTTCCATTCCCCCCCCCCAAAAAAAAGATGATCCAGCATATTACAAAAATTATTGAAATCAATGAAAAATATAATTGATATCACATGCAAGTAACATCTTGCTTAAGATTATTTTTTAAAAGTTGAAACTGCCAGAAATTCAAGCTGGATTCAGAACAGGCCATGGCACTAGGAATATCATTGCTAATTTAAGATGGATCGTGGGCGAAAGCAAAAAAAAAAGGTAGAAAGATAAATATTTGTGTATAAGTTAATATGTAAAAGCCATTTACTATGTGGATCATAATAAGTTATGGCTAAAATTGAGAAAAATGGGAATCGTAGAACACTTAATTTTGCTCATGTGAAACCTACATGTAGACCAAGAAGCAATTGTTGAACAGAACAAGGGAAGACAGGAAGGCTATGTGGTGAAAAATCAGGAAAAAATGTGTCAGGGTTGTATCTTTTCTCCATATCTATTCAATCTGCACGTTGAGCAATCAATCAGAGAAACAGGATTATAAGAAGAACAATGTGGCATCAGGATCAGAGGAAGATGCATTAACAACCTGCATTATGCAGATGAGACCAACTAGCTTGTTGAAAGTGAAGAGGCTTGAAACAGTGGATACCATCAAAGACTTCAATACAGACTACATGCCACATTAAAAAAACAAAAATCTTCACCAGTAGATGACATCACAGTATGACGGATGAAAAAATACTGACGTTGCCAATGACTTCATTTTACTTGGATCCACAATCAATATCCATGGTAGCAATAGTCAAGAAATCAAAACATCTGTTTCATGGGGGGGAGGGAGGGAATCTACTGTCGAGGACCTCTTTAAAGAGCTAAAGAGTAAAAACTTCCATTTGAAGATGAAAATAAACCTGATCCATGACATGGTATTTTCAGTTGCTTCCTATGTGTCTAGAAGTTGGACAATAAATAAGGAAGATTGAGGAAGAATTGATGCCTTTGAGTTGTCATATTGGTGAAGATTATTGGGTTGTCATATTGGTGAAGACACCATGGACTTCCAAAAGACTAAGCAAATCTGTCTTCGAGGAAGTCCAAAACCCTTAGGTGCATACTTTAGACATATTGTCATGGGGGTCTAGTCCTTGGAAAAGATACCATGGTTGGAAAGGTATAGGTTCGGGCAAAGGGAGGATGACTCTCAGTAAGTGTCCTCAAACTAGGACTCTAGCCTCTTACTAGGGAGCTCTGGTAGACTAATGTTTAAAGAGTTTTGCTGCCAACCCAAAGATCAATTTGCTAATAGAAAATTACCTATGCTGCTAAATAATGTACCTTGGTATTATTATATTATTATTTGTTGAGTCCCAACTATGTATGGTTACCAATAGAAACACTTTAGAAAGTTTATTATTTTATATCACTCACTTATTCTATAACAGTCCAGTGGAGTAAACATGGTTAGAATCTTTTTATACATGGGTAAACTGAAGTACACAGGTTAAGTCACTTCTCTGAAACGAAATGATAAGGTGCAGCCAGCACTGCTCTCACTCCAGATCACACGTAATAAACACTGTACATAATAAACACTATAATTGGTGTATCAATTATCAATTGTTGAATATGTTCAATTTTAATAAGCACCATATCCGCTTCATTCTTTTCTACTCAAATTTATCTATTCCACTACCCCATCACTTAGTTTCACTCTAGAGTGGCTCATTATTCAAAGTTGCATTCCTTGATCAATTAGAAATTCTTGACAGTGATTCTCCATACTTCACCTCCATCCACGTTCTTCTTTATGCTGAACCTGCCTTTCATTACTTTAGTGGACCTCAGTCCTTGATTTCCCATATAATCATCAGTGGCACTCTAAGTTTATTTCTTCTTCCAGTCTACTTCACATTCTTCAGTCTGGTTTGGAAAAAAACATCTGATGTCTCTGGCTCTTTGGAAAGTTGGGAAATTATAAATTTTCAAATATCTAGCTTTAGAAGACTACCGCTCTTTGCTTCCTTAGCTGTGGTGATAATCAACACAAATGACCCTGTGGTTGATCCTGACTAATTCTTTTACATCTTTTATTTATTACTGATAAAAATCTTCAATCTCTGTTTAAAAATTTCATAACCAATGTGCTTAATTTTTTTTTAACCTGAGGACTGTTTTACCCCTTAGAGACAGGATTGTGCTTTACTTTCTTTCTCCAATCATCTGTCAGTTTTACATAACTTTTTTCTTTTTTTCTACTAGTTTATTTACAAAATTCAAATGCAAATTTGAACAAATTCTTTCAATTTCCCTCACCCTCCCCATCAAATTTTACAACCCAATGATTAATCGCCCCTTTCCCCTGCACATCCACATCCCTCTGCTTCCAGCCTCCCCCATCCCTATACTCTTCAGTTATTATGTAAGTTAACATAAATTTAAAAAATTATGACTATATCCAGTCTCAATGATAAGGAGACATTTCACCAAAGAGAGAGACATTTCCAGTATTTGTTCTCACATATTGCCAATCTAAAATTACTGGAAGAAAAATATTTTACTATATTTATTGGAAATAGTTTTTGGGCAAGATGAGTTTTAAATGAGGCTTTGTAGGACCTAGATCTGTATCTATGCTTCGATCAAGTCATTTAAGCTGACAGTAAGCTAGTTTCTCAAATTCAGAGGTTGATAAAGTCCAACTTACAGAAGTTGTTGTTGTTTGACATCAAGTCAGATTTGTCCCATAGCTGACCCTTCAGTGGGTTTTCAGAGGCAGTTAATCACACAGGAAAAGATTTCCCAGCCTTCTCCCAGGGAGCAACTGGCAGATTTGAACCACATGCCTTCAGGATTACAATACAGTTTCTTACCATTAGGCCACCAGAGCTCCCTACTTAGAGAAGTAATGTGAAGATTTAATGAGAAAATACACATAAAGGGCTAGGCACACTGCTATTCAATAAAAGACCACATTTAGAATGACTAATAATAGAAGTACCTCAGTAGCCACTGACTGTATTTATACTTGATTCATGTACAATGTCAATGCGTTTTACTGGATACAGAAAAAGCCATTATAAAGTACATGTGCCTGAATGTACCTAAATCTATTATCTCTGAGAGCCCTTGGAGACCAATATTAGCTATATATTTCCAGTCACACAAAGTAACTAGAATTCATGGCCCTCTGCTTTGATTTTGAGATATTAAGCTTTAAAAGTTACTGAACAACAAATACACATGAGAAAACAATGACTATTATTGAGGTCAATGGTGAGTTTAATGTTCAGAGAGACCAAGAGTGTAAAAAATAAAGGTATTCACTATTATTGATTCTTAAAGCAACCAAGTAGTATCACTTTAAAAATATATCTCACATAAAATAAGCATTACTTATGTGTAATTAAGTTTCAAGGTTAAGGACCTCAGAAAAAAAGAAATATACAAAAAAGAGATCAGATGGAAAAGAGCTGATCAGAATTGAGTACTGAATGAAGAATAAGCATGTCAAGCTTAAACTCTTTGAAAATTGTTTGAGAATTCTCTTTGTTGGGAAAATAGAGAAGCACATCTTAAGCATCAGGCATTAAAGGTTATTATAATAAATTTATTCTTAAAATATCAAAGTATGAAGGAATTCTGGCAGCATGAATTCCATGATATGTTACTCTAGTAAGCAAAATATCAAAATCTCTATTGGCTGTCTCTGTTTTGTGCTCCATAAAAATATGTGAAGATCAGATATATTTCATATTAAAATTGAACACTTTAAATGCAATATATTGTACTTACATTTTTTAAAATTAGTAATTCTGAAAGGATAATCTATAGCTAAAACATTTACAAAAACTTAAGCTTCAATTTACAAAGTTTCTTTTAGCTATGAATTATAATTATGTAGTACACAGTATCTGCTATAAATAAAGCAAACACACCTCCAAACTTCAGAAATTAATAGGACAAAATTTGTTGGGGTTGGAAATTATTCTGGACCTACTGAAGCAAGATCACTTAACTTCTGTGACCCAGGCGAGGTAACCTGTCTGGCTTAGACTTCTGTCCACCCTTCCTTTCAGGGCTCTGTGTTGACTGTGTGAGGTGAAGTATATAAAAGCTCTTTGGCAAGAATATTGCCTTGTATAAATACAAGGTTCTGCAACTGTGATGATAATGTAAATGCTGTCTTATAGTGCACATTTAGCCTGGTCTATAATCTCAGATAAGCTCCTAATAATAAATTTAATGAAGCCTGGAGAACTCTCTGACCCTCAGTGTCCTCATCTCTAAATTAGATCACATGGCTAAGTGAACTATAAGAAGTCTTCCATATCAACCACGTGAAACCTTTTCTAGACACAAATAAGCCTGTATCTACTCCACAGAGTACTAATGGCAACTGACAGCTTGATCTGTGCAGTTAAGATAAGAAACAACTTGAACAGGTACAATTACATGTTGCCTAATGAAATAAGCTCCTTAAGTAGATGAGAAACTGTGAGGGAAAAGATCACCTACTGGCAAATATCACAAAGATACATGAAACAATAGATGCCTGTTTAACTCAATTCTTACTATCCCAATCCTAATTAACATGTCAGCTAATATACATCTCAAAGTTAATTTTGTATATCACTAATTTTCACTCAAGAAAGATAAGTAGATGAGTTGTATGTTGACACCATAAAACAAAGCCTATACAGGGAGGCACAGCTGGTTTGAGGGCTCAGGGCAATTTTTACGTTCTTTGGGCCCCACATGGGGGTCGGCAGAGCAGACATGCCAGATGATCTGGGAGTCTGGTGGAAGGACTTTGCCAGCATTTGGGCATGCCGGGTTGGTTAGACCCTGAAAGGCCATCAGGCCTGCCGCCCTAGGGCCAGTCTTCCATCGTTTTTGGTTTGTTGGTTTTGTTTGTTTGTTTGCTTTAATTATTATTATTAATTTCAATGAACATCTACAGAGATTTTGGAATTCCATTCATTCATTGTTTTTGTTCAGAAATTCCTCTAGGTTGTATAGCCCTGGTGTACAAGTTGCTGTACAGCGATAACTTGTGGTTGCTGTGAGGCTGAACACTGTGATACTGATGTGTCAAATGTGTTAATGGTTGGCTACCCAATGCCAATAGAGAGTGGGGTGGAGCTCCCCGATTAAAACAAGCTTGGAAGGAGGAGCGGCATCCACTTCCATAATAGCTTGCCTCCGGAAACCCTATGAACCTGGAGATAGGATGAGAGACACCCAAGCGTTGAGGACTCTCCTTCACAGGGTCGCTATAAGTCGCCTGTGACTTGATGTCACTTAACAATAACAACATACAGGGAGATACTGTTTATTTGGAGTAATTATCCAGATTAGTGAGGTCTGAAACTGATAAGGAAAAATATTAACTCTAAATTACTCTAAAGCACAAATGATAACTCCAACAAGGCTCTCTAAATTACAATTTTTTACTGTTAGTTCAGAGGGCACTTGCCTTAATGAATAGAAAAGTATGAACCATAATTAGCCTTGCAACTCTCGGTCAATAAGTGTGAGCATCTAACATGCATATAACAGTGTCTTTTTCTCTTCATCTTTTAAGAGAGCTCTCTGTAATCTTGTTTACCTTATGTGATTTTTCTGAGGCTTACTAAATGCCTTTACCTGGCATGTGAATCTTTGACATTTTCCATCCTATCTCCTACTGGATTAGACCATAAGATAGTTTTATTTTCAGCGAAAATGCCTAATTATGGCAGCCTATTCTCAGGCTCCACAGAAACTGTGAGGATAGAAGACCTGGTAGTGTTTCTCTCTGTTGTAAATAGGGTTGATCTGAGTTGGAGTGGACTCAAGGACACCTAACAACTACCTTTGTACTCATCTTTACCCTGCCTTTACAATTGTCTCACTTTTCTTTAACCAATAACTTATGACTCCCTGAAAAATCTCCTTCTTTAAACTTCCACTCAAGTACTTCCTTTCTGAAGAGGTGTTGGGTGCTAGTTGCCATTAAGTGGGCCTCAACTCATAGCAATCCCATGTATGATAGGACTGAATCATTGTGATCTTTAGGGGTTTTAGTGGCTAAGTTACAAAGAATATCTTCGTAACTCATCTTGGTCTGGAATCTCCACAGGACGTGTTTAGCATCACAGCAACATGTTAGCTTACACTGACAGATGGCAGCTGTGCTTGGGGTGCAGTAGCTGGGAATAGAAACTAAGTGGACAACAAAGGAAGTCAAGAATTTTTGACCTTCGATCAATGTTGCTCACCCTGTAGATCTATTTGATTATTTCTGAATGCAGACTTCTACCGCATAATTTCCATTACATTAGTTGCACCAAAATTATATACAGATTGCAGCTTCTTGAGGGAAAGAGACAGATCCTCTCTTCTGTACATCTCAGACACCCTGGTACAGAGCCTGTTGAATATCAGCTACTAAATTATTTTTGACCAATTAAAAGCATCTTTTATTCAGTATTGGAAGGAAAGCTTCAGATCTTTCCCTAACAGCCACAAATTAATAATAAACATAGATTATGAACAAATATTATTTCACTATGTATTATTTGAGTCGGTGAATTGAGGCACGACACTATTAGAATGTACTTTTGTATGTCTTTATTTGTATGTATGGTGACCATTCCTCTTCTGAATTGACTTTTGTGTGTATATATTGGTATCTATGATGAACATTCCTCTTCTGAAATTTTTTCTGATAATCTCACCATCTAGTTAGATAATTCTTACATTTCTTTAAACTCACTCATAACTTAGTTCCTATGAATTCAAATCAACTCATAGCTGGCCCCACCCAGTGGATTTCCTCGAGGGTGTGAATTGCCAGGGAGGAGATTGTCCATGCTTGTCCTACGGAGCTGCTGGAGGATTTGAACTAGCAGATGTGCTCTCTGGGTGAGCAGCAGAACTCCTTACAGACTAAGCTACCAGAGCCGCCGACGTTTATTAAAAGTCTTCTTTAAAAATAAATAGATAGATAGATAGATAGATAAATTTATCTATCTGCCTATCTATCTATCTATCTATCTAGCTAGCTATCTAGCTATCTAGCTATCTAGCTATCTAGCTATCTAGCTATCTATTTTTGCGTGCGTGTACTGTCAAATTGGAACTGACTCGTACAGGAGGAGATTGTCCCTTCTTCTCCAGCAGAGCATCTGGTGGAAAGTCTTTTTAAAAAAAGTTCTTGTGCAATTTAAAATCTTTGAAGAGTGAAGCTTCAACTTTGACTTGGTGCTAACTCCACAGTAATGTGAGGGTGTTTTTTTTGTTTGCTTTACTCTTCAAGTGAGAAGTCTTAATTTCTACTTTAATCCTCTGAGTTCCCAACTATTAGAGTATCATTGTCTGTTATCCTTGTTTTCAACTCTGAATTAAAGAAAACCTTGCCCAGGCTGAACCACATATAAAATAAATTTTTTAAATGGAACTATTTTAAAATGTGATACAAGAAATATGATATATATGAGTGAAATAATATTTGTGTCATCTATATTTGGAGGGGTTTTTTTCCCTTTTTTTATTTCCCCTAATGTTTTGGAGTGACAAGTTAGTGGTTCCTAAGGAAATCACATCCTGAAAATGTGGCAGGGGGACAATACCAGAAGTCTTTTTTCAGAGTATAGCAGAGGGAAATGTCTTTCTAGAAGCTGACATCTCAGACACTGTACTAAGGAATTATGGTCCAATTGCTTGCCAAAAAAGGGAAGCAACATATACTTAGTTCCCTTGAGATTGTTTGCAGGATGAGTCACAGTCCCTATTGTGAAAGGCTTTGAAATTTCATGAGGAAAAACATCACATAAGTCCCAAGTGTTGTTATTATTATCTCTATTTTTACATTACAGTTAATGTGTAGCTAGGACTATTCTGGTAACACAACATCTTCTTTAAAGGTATTTAAGAGCAGCCCCTGGAGCTACAGAATGATGCAGCTCCTCAGAATAACTGCCTTTCCTGTTTGTGCCACGTAATGGAGAAGGCCCACTTTGCTGACTTGAGCTGACACTTTTTGATTAATGAATGCAATATAAACATAAAAATATTATTACTGTGTTTTTCTTCTGACCTATACTATTTCCTCAAACACTAGTCATTATTTAGGGCACAAACTAGAGAAAAAAAAAACCCAACAAAAAAAATCAATGCCTGTATAATGAGCTCTGGTGGCCTAGTGGGTAAAGAGTTGTACTGACAACCCAAAGGCATGTGGTTGGAATCCACCAGCTGCTCAACACAGAAAGATGAACAATCTCCTTCTATACGACTCATAGTGTCTGAGTACCCTCTGGGGGTTCTGCTTTGAGTTGGTTTGAACACCACAGTACATAGCAACAATAAGGGCAAGGGTATCTGATATATGAGTGTGAGAGAAGTTAGGGATAATTATACATAAATTCTAGTACAATCCATTCACTCTTTCAAGAGTAATTCAGAAAATGTCTAAAACAAAATCAACTTACTGTAGGACGAATTTATTAGTACATTTTTACATCATCCCATGGATATTCACAAAGTATTTCTGTATGTATGATTTCTTTATTTCCAGAGGACAACAGGGAAGGGTGTTGGGGAGGGGTGGAAATCAGGTGGTAAAAAGTCTATACTAATGAAGAAATCTTGGTTTCCAAATTTGGAGCACTATCTTCCTAGGTTAGTTTATGCCTGTGAATATTTCAAACTTTCAATTTAAGTTTTCTGGGTATTCTTTTAATAGCTAGTTTATGATGTTTTCCCTTCTATCTTAGATTCTCTAGCTTTTTGTTTGGTTTGGTATTATTTTCTTTTCTGTGCTTTTGCACTATTAAATACAGGATAAGGAAGTGCCTTATACAACATGGAAGTGTTTCCTGGAATGGCAGTTCTTAGAAAGTTGATCAAACAACCTACTTCTAGGTTCTTTCAAAAATATTCCCCCCCCCCCCCCCCATACTAGCTTGGGTATTTTATCCTATTTATTATTTTTATTTAATCTTATCTTATGCCTACATGCCAGCTAGAGGGACAGATGGTGTTGGAAACACATGAGAATCCTCATCTAAAGTGTAAGATAATCAACAACAACAACAACAATTTGGTGTTATAAAAATCTAAGTGACTTCCCTAAAAGTTTACAGATAACCTCTCAGAAATTTTAGTGAGTTAACTATAAAATATGGGTAAAACAAAAAAAATGGGTAAAATTACCTACTTTCAAAAATTATTTTAAAAGAATAATTTAAGCAAGCATGTAGAATACAAGCACTATAGAAGTATATGAAAAGTGTTGTATAAATTATAACTATATATATTCTTATTTACTGATATAGTTAGGTTTCCAAGTACAATTTAAAAGAAAATTGCAATTATGTATAAATGGAGAATGGCCACAACAGACCACAAAATGTAAGATGCTGTCATAACTATTAAACCATTGAGAAGCAAGGTTAAGCCAGGCTGGCACACAGCATTAACCATCACAGCCAATTTCACTCATCACTCAGATGTGGCTGTTCATTACATCTGATGTATAAGTACACAAATAGTTGGTAAATCACCAATTGATAAATTGTTGTTGTTGTTGTTGTTATGTGTCATCAAGTTGCACGTATGTAGTACCCCATGTACAAGAGCCCTAAACCCTGTTCTATCTTGTGCTAATCTTATTGTCTCGGACACACCTACCCCCATTATCCCAGCCACTGAATTAATCCATCTCACTCATGGTCTTCCTCTCCAAGGACTGGTCCCTCCTTGAAGCATGTCCAATATATGTCAGACGAAGCTTCAGAGTCCTTGCCAAGGAGCAGCCCGGTCTCACCTTCTCTAGGATGAACCTGTTTGTTCTCCTAAGAGCCCATAGTATATTCAATATTCTTCCCTAACATCACAGCTCAAAGGTATCAATTCTCCTTCTATCATCCCTAGTCATTATCCAACTTTCTGATGCATAGCAAGTAATTTCAAAGACTTTGGCCTTGATCAGGTGCACCTTAGTTTCCAGACTGACATAATTGCTCTTCAGTACATTGGAGAAGTCTCTAATAGCAGACTTTCCAAATGAAATTTGTCTTTTAATTACCCGGCTGCTGGTGCCAAGAGTGTTGATTGTGGAGTTAACCAAACTAAAGCTATTAATCTCAATCTTCTCATCCTCTATAATGATGCTGTCAGTTGGCCCAGTGGTGAAAACCTTTGTTTTCTTGATATTGAGCTTCAGTCCATATTGAAGGCTGCAGTCCTTTACCTTCTGCAGCAAGCACTTCAGGTCTTCCACATTTTCAGCAAGCAGGGTTGTGTCATTTGCAAAAGGTAGACTGTTGATGAGCCTCCCGGATGATCTGTTCTGCATATAGATTGAAAAGGTATGGAGATAGGACAAATCCCTGGGGTACACCTTTCCCAATTGAGGTACTTGGGAATAAACTAGACACACAAAAGACCTTTACAAAGAAAAGCACAAAACACTACTGCAAAGAAACAATAATAAATCTAACTAAATAGCAAGATATTCCCTGGGAATATATCCCAAAGAGACCATAACTGACACCCAAGCAGATATATGCACAACCATGTTTATTGCGGCTTTGTTCAATAGCGAGGAATTGGAAACAACCTAAGTGCCAATCAACAAACAATTCGATAGAGAAGCTGTGGTATATTCACACAATGGAATACTATGCTGCATTGTAAAACAAGGAACTCATGCAATATTATTCAAAATGGGTGACCCTGGAGGACATTATGCTGAGTGAAGTAACTCAGTCAGAAAGGAACAAATACTGCATCATCCCACAGTTGTAAAACAGGACTGACCTCGGGATTGGGGGGAGACTGAGAAAAATAGGCTCAGTAATGTATACTGCATTGAAACAGATGAGGGCAAAAACTGTTTAAAAGGGGATATGTGATTAGGTATTTTTGTCATGTCGGGAGTCCAGAGTGAAGGTTGCATAGTGGAGTGGATCTGGGGGGGAGGGATTGTTAAACAATGAAAGAATTTTTCTTTTACTTTTCCAAGAGGGTGGTGCACTTGGGGGGTCGGGAGGAGGGTTGGGAAGGAAGAAAAGTACAACAGTGAATGAATGGAAATCCAAAGTCTCTGTAAATTTTCATTGAAATTAATAATTAAAGAGGGAGAGAGAGAGAGAAAAGAAAAAGATATTCCCTTTTCGTGGATAGGAAGACAACATACTGAAAATTACAGTCCAACTGAAAGCAATTTACATGTTTAATGCAATCAAATATAGAGACTAAATTCATTTTTTCAAAGAGATGGAAGAGGCAATTGGTAAGTTTATGTGGAAAGGAAAAGGACCCCAAATAAGCAAAGCACTTTTGAAACAAAAATTAAGAGAGAGGCATACCACTCCCTGAATTCAAAATTTACTACACAGACATTAAACCAAAACATCATGGTATTGGAACAACGATAGATATTTAGACCAATGGAACAGAGCAGAAAACCAAGAAATTAACCCATTGATCTACAGTCGACTGGTATTCAACAAGAAAACAAAATCTGGCAAATGGAAAAATGGCAACATCTTCAACAAATAGTACTGGCAAAACTGGACAACTACCTGCAGAATGCTAAAGCAGATCCAGATCCCACATCATACATAAAAGTCAACTCAAAGTGGAGCAGAGACCTATGGGTACAGCCCAAACTATAAAGATCATAAAGACAAACTGGACCAAACTTAGAAAGCCTAGCCTTTGGTATAAATATAAACATGATTGCAAATAGAAATGCACAACCAGGAGAGGAAAAATGAATGAACGGGACCTTCTGAAAATTAAGATTGTTTGTGAATTTTTTTTTCTTATAGAATGTAAAGAAAACCTAAAGACTGAGAAAAAAATATTTGACAATGACATCTCAGATAAAGGTCTCATAATGGAAGTTTAAAGAATACCACAGGGCCTCCATAAGGAAAAGATTGATAATTCAATTACAGAATGGGCAAAAGACACATGAAGAAATGTTCAAAATAATTGACAATAAGAGAGATGCAAATTAAAACTACAATGAGATATCATCTTACCCCAATAGCAGTGGCAAAGTTTAATAGGACAGCAAGTAATACATGTTACATATGATGTGGAGAGATTGGAACTCCTGTACTGTTGAAGGCATTGTAAAATGGTAAACCCACTCTGAAAAGCAATTTGGTACTTCCTCAAAAAAAAACCCAAACATGGAAATTCCCTATCAATCAACTATTTCACAAGAGAAACAGAACAGACACAGCTGAATTGGTATATTCATAGCAGCATTATTCATAAGAGCAAGAAAATGGAAAAAGACCAAATGTCCATCACCAAAGGAAAGGACTGAGATATTATGGTATAATCACACAATAAAAAACTATGAAGCAACAATTTTATAAAATACTGCAAAATGAGCAAGAGCTTCATGAGGATGGCCATGTCTGTCTGAATTTCACTGACTTCACGAAGAGAACTGTTCCTGTCCACAGCGTCAATAAATAAAACCAATTTCTATGAGGTCAGACACGTCATCCATGCTACTGTACCTATTTTTTCTCATGTCAGCAGTCTTACTGTTTTGCTGAGTTCAAAATCCAATATGATAGCTCAAAGGCACAAAACCATACTGGAGAATTCTAAGGATTATAATTCAGATTAGTAACAGAACCAGTCAGAACAATCTCTGAACTCTGCCAGAAGAGGCTTCAGCCTTGAGCCTTGGGGCTTTAGCACAGTGTTCCAAAGTTCTCAGTCCTGCCAATATTCACTCTTCTCACTTCCCTCCCAAATTGTCCAAGAAACCTAATCCTCCCCCTGGCTAAGGCACCATACCCTCTAGTTCTATTGTTTTCAAAAAGCGTTTCTCCAAGGCAAAGCATCCCCTTGTATTATATCCACTCAGCATTGACCTCAGGTCTGACATAAGTTTCAAGATATACAAAATCTAGTAATCATTTATACTATACATATTAATGAACTTCAAATCAACAGAAATTTAATTATTTAAATATCTTAACATTACTAGATTAGAAAAAAACCCAAACCCAAAATAACAACATTCCGAAAGTTAAATCCACAAAAACTTTAATGCATAAATCTTTCAAGGAATCCATTGTTTCAACTTCATTCCCCACTCTTATCTTATTCGTATGCATACTGAAAAGATTGAAATTAAAATAGTCCCTATAGTTCTCAGCTGAATTAAACTCAGGTTTCTATAGTTCTCAGCTAAGTTAAACTCAGGAATTTTTCCATTGTCTCAAGTAAAGCCCCACA
>NW_006399775.1:2150551-2153141 GCF_000299155.1 Elephantulus edwardii
GCCAGGAGCTCCGCAATAAACCTCTTATCTCTTGCTGTTGCATCAAGCCGGTGTCTTGGAGTCTTGGGTCTTCGCCGTCCACTCGGGACAGAACAGGACCAGCGGTTCGGGGGTCCTTCATTACTACCTAGTACAAAAGCAGCTTAACTTTTATTTCCAAGCATCATGACATTGCCTAATTAGTCCGGTGGTAACAAAAATCTTTGTTTTCTTGACACTGAGATGCAATCCATACCAAAGGCTGTGTTTCTTGATCTTCTGCAACAAGTGCTTCAACTCCTCCTCGATTTCAGCAAACCAGGTGATTGATGAGTCTTCCTCCAATCCTGATGCCACACTCCTCTTCATAGAGTCCACCTTCTCGGATAATTTGCTCAGCATACAGAGTGAACAGGTATGGGAAAAGAATACAACCTCGACACACTCTGTTCTCAATTTTAAATCATGCAATATTCCCCTGCTTTTTTCACACAACAGCCTTCTGGTTCAGGTATAGGTTTCATATGAGTACAATTAAGTATTCTAGAACAGTGGATAGTGTATTTTTACTGTTATTGTAAATGAAAACTTTTGGATAATGAGATAGTAAGTAAGAAGTAAGCATATTTCCATTATTATCAAAACCAGCCTTCTATTACTACTAAAGGGACCTAGAGTTGTTCTGTAGCAGATATTTCACTGATCTTTTCTTAGGGGTGAGTGGGAAAACAACTCATCATATAATTCATTGAGTCAAATTATTTTGCTTTAAATAAAATCTTGCCTTTTTATCCTGGCATGAACAATTTTTTTGTGGTGTTCTCATTCTGGTTGTGGAGAAAACTAAGATTACATTAGAAACATTTGGGCAAAATGAAAAGGCAGTGTGTTTGGATTCAGAGGAACCCATCAAGGGTTGAAATCTGCTCTCTAATGTAGTTGTTAGATAGTTTGGAATGAATTACCTACTCTTGCCCGCTTATTTATGTCTAAAAGGGAAAGAACTTGTTCTTATGCAAGTTAAAAGAACTACATGCAAGAGTTTCTGCAAAGCACGTAGAACTGGGATTAGGATTCAGCCATCACTCATTAATCATTAGATACTCTTGGGATTTTTGTGGTTATGTCTAATACATTACTCTTGATTTCTCTCACACAATCTATAAGACAAATGTGCTTAACTGCATCTTGCTTCCTAAACCACAACATACAATTCACTGAAAGCTCAAATTACATTATTCATTAAAAACAACCTCTGTGTACCAACCTTAATCTCAACCCTCAAGCTCAGTGTTTGCCTAGAAAATATTCACTTAATTCCTGAAAAATATTAACAAACTAGTCTATAAAATGTACGTCCTTCTAGTTGTGAAGGAGGACAAGATTATCTTCACTGGGCCACTACTAATCTTACACAGGATTTCATAGGCAAATAAATGAACTTATTTGCCTTATTCATTGAGCAGTCCTAACTAACTGATGGTCCAGCAGGATTTTGGAGACTATAAATTGCATGGGAGGAGACTGGTTGTCTTTCTCTAACAAAACTGCTGGCTGGTGATTGATTCAAACTAGCCACTTCTAGATGAACCCTACAACTCCCTTTGGACTATGCCACCAAAGCTCAAATAATAGTAGATCTTCACTAAAAGCATTATAATGTTGTCGTTGTTGTTTTGTGCCATCAAGTCGCCTGCAACTCATAGCGACCCTATGTACAACAGCCCTAAATCCTGCTCTATCCTGTGTCAATCCTATTGTCTCTGATACACCTTACTCCCATTACCCCAGTCACTGAATCAATCCATCTCATTGAGTGTCTTCCTCTCCTGTGCTGTCCCTCCACCCTCCCAAGCATGACATCCTTCTCCAAAGACTAATCCCACCTTGCAACATGTCTAAAATATGTCAGACGAAGCTTCTGAATCCTTGCCTCCAAAGAGCAGGCTGGTTTCACCTTCTCCAGGGAGAACTTATTTGTTCTCCTAGCAATCCATGGTGTATTCAGTGCTCTTCTCCAGCACCAGAGCTCAAAGGCATCAATTCTCCTTCTATCATCCCTAGTCATTGTCCAGCTTTCTGATGCATAGAAGTAATTGCAAAGACCGTAGCCTGGATCAGGTGGACCTTAGTCTTCATACTGACATTGTTGCTCTTCAGTACTTTGGAGAGGTTTCTGACAGCAGACTTTTCCAGTGCAATTCGTCTTTTAATTTCTGGCTGCTGGTATCAAGAGTATTGATTGTAAAGCTAAGTGTACTGAAGCTGTTAACAATGTCAATCTCATCACCATCTATTATGATGCTGCCAATTGGGCCAGTGGTGAGAATCTTTGTTTTCCTGATGTTGAGCTTCAATTCATATTGACGAATGCAATCCTTGACCTTCTACAGCAAGTGCTTCAGGTCCTCCTCAGTTTCAGCAAGCAGGGTTGTGTCATCTGCATAATGCAGATTGTTGATGAGTCTACCTCCAAGGTTATATATTTAATAAATGACGTGTAAAATTATAGTAGCAGGATTTTAGTATATGCCTGAAAGCTTGCAAATTTTATGTTGCTTTATGTTTAATTTAAAATTGAATAGAAGAACGGTAGGAGGTATCTCACTCC
>NW_006399775.1:2153353-2159519 GCF_000299155.1 Elephantulus edwardii
CAAAAGACTCAAGCAAGACCCACACCTCACTCCATACACAAAAACCAACTCAAGGTGGATCATGGACCTAGGACTAAAACCAAGGACTATAAAATTGAAACTTAAAAGGGGTAAATCTTTATTAGATATATGTCACAGTATAATTTCTGAAAATTTGAACATAAATATAAATTAAATTTACATTTTCCTGTCACATTCAGTAGTGATGGTGTGACTTCTGAATCAGAATGCCTGCATTTGTACACTGACCCCCACCTCCCTATTCCACTTATTAGCTTAGTGACCTTTGCAAGCTACTTAGTTTCTCTTTGCCTCAGATTTTCTTCTGTAAAACAGATGATATTAAACAAAGATATTAATAGCATCTCTCTCCCAAGGCTGTTCTGATTATTAAGTAAGTAAATACATTTCAAGTGCTTGAATTCCTACCTGCAAACAAACATTTGCAATTTTTTTAGTAGTACACCCTCTATATGAACTAATTAGATAAAATATTACTATCAGAAAACATACATTAAGCACAGTCAAATGTATTACCTAACATAAGTAATTGCCAGGCTAATTAAATTTGGTCCTATTTCATTTACAGTTGTCTTATTTTAGCTATGAATTATAACTATTTTTTAATCTTTCCTATCCTAAGCCTCCACATCTTTTCCATTTTTCATTCATCTATTTGTTCGTTCTTCTAGCCTAACTTACCTTAACAGGGCCTTCCTTACTATCAGACTTCTAGAACTGTATCTCAACTAAAACCTGAATTCCTTATTTTCTTAAATATCTTTAGATCAAACTAAGCCCATTGTGGCTTAGTTGATTTTAATTCAGTCTTTCTGTATAATACAGAATAGAACAGATAAGCCGACAGGATAAGGTTTTCAGTGCTGTGTATCTTAATGGAAGTAGACTGTTACATCTTTCTCCAAAGGAGAAGCATGTAGGTTTGACCTGCATACATTTATTTTTTCATACCTTTCTTTATGTTATTATTTGAGCCTAACCATTGTATCACCAGTACATCTCAACAGCTCAAGTGTATCAGAATAGAATGCTATTTGTCAAGTAACAAACTTGATTAACAGGTTCGTGCAGAGAAGGAGCCTTCCAAATGTTTATTAAGTAAGAAGTTTACTATTCTTAGATTGTTATCTGTGCTGTTGTTGTTACATGTGATTAAGTTGCCTGTCACTCATACTAACCCTATGAATACTAGCTCTGAACTCTACCCTATCTTTACCCAAACTCTTTTCTCCGATAGGCCTAATCCCATTTCTCTAGTCACTGAGTCAGTCCATCTCCTCCTAGGTCTTCCTCTCCTGCACTGTCCTTCCACCCTTTCAAACATGATGCACTTCTCCCAGGACTGGGCCCTTCTGGCCACTTACCCAGAGTATGTGAGATGGGGCTTCAAAATCCTTGTTTGGTTTCACCCTTTCCAGAACAGACTTACTTGTTCTGGCAGTCCACAGTTTGTTCATTTGTTCAACACACTTCTCCACCACCACAACTCAAAGGCATTGATTCTTTTTCTATCATCCTTAGCTATTGTCCAGCTCTGTAATGTATAACAAGTAATTGTGAAAACCATGGCCTGGATCAGATGCACCTTAGTCTCCAGACTGGCACTGTTGCTCATTAGTACTCCAGAGAGGACCCTGACAGCAGATTTTCCCAATGCAATTAGTCTTTTAGTTTCCTGACAGCTAGTGTCAAGAGTGTTAATTGTGGAACCAGGCAAGCATAAGTTATTAACAATTCAATCTCTTCTCTTTAACAATCTCAGTCTCTTCTCTGTATATCATGATGCTGTCAATTGGCCTAGTGGTGAGAATCTTTGTTTTCTTGATGTTGAGCTTCAATCCATATTGAAGACTACAGTCCTTGACCTTCTGCAGTATACACCCCTGGCCCTCCTCACTTTCAGCAAGCAAGGTTATGTCATCTGCATAATGCAAGTTGTTGATGAGTCTTCTTCCGATCCCGATGCCACATTCTTCTTCATAACGTCCATGCTCTGAATGATTTCTTCTGCATATAGATTGGAAAGATATGGAGATAGAATGCATTCATAACACACACCTTTTCTGGTCCTCAATCATGCAGTGTTTCCCTGCTTTGTTCTGATTATGCTTCCTGGTCCAAATATAAGTTTTGCATGAGCATAATTAAGTGTTCTGGGATTCCCATTCTACTCAAAGTTAGCCACAATTTGTTGTGATCTGTACAGTCAAATGCCTTTGCATAGTCAATGAAACAAAGAAAGACATTTCTCTGGTAGTCTGTACTTTCAGCCAAGATCCATTTAATGCTGGCTATGATGTCCCTAGCACCATGACCTCTACTAAGCCCAGCTTGCATATCTGGCAATTCTCTGCTTATATATTGTTCCAGTCATTTTTGGAAAATCATCAGCAAGGTCTTATGATATTAGAGGCATTGTTTAATAATTTTCACATGGTTTTGGATCACTTATTTATGGAAAAGGAATAAATACAGATCCCTTCCAGTCAGTTTGCCAGATAATTGTCCTCCAAATGTCTTGGCATAACCTAGGGAGCACATCCAGTGTAGCATCTGTTTGCTGAAGTATGTCAATTGGTATTCTGTCAATTTCTGGGGCCTTATTTCTTTCCAATTCTTTCAGAACAGTTAGGATTTAATTTTGTGCCTGATAGAGATACGTTCAAGTTTTCATTTTCCCTTCCAATGTAACCCATAAAACTTACTGTATTTTTTTCATTCCAGTAAACATTCTACTGTTATTTTTGTTGCTATTGTTGTTGTTAGATGCTACTCTCCATAATATAAACTCAGAAAACAAGAGTCAAAATCTTATTTTCACCTCTTTTGAACCAAGCAGAGCCAGCAACTGATAGACTTGCTGTGTGATAGGAGTATACAGAATTTTAAGCATTGGATAATGCAAAGATAATGAGTTCAAATAAGCATAACTTCTCACTTTATTCTTACTTATATTTAATAAGTACTTGCTGATGTTGCTAAAATATTTTTCTCTACCTTCTACTTTTCCCTCCAGTGTTTACTGATGGGAAAGTTCAGGAAAACTGGAAAATTAGTTGAGCCAATGCTAAAAATTCTCAGTCTCATCTCTCTTAGTTTCCATTGCTCTGTCCCAAACAACCAGATATCCAAAACCCACACCCACTGAATTAACTTGGACTTTATTATGACCTGTCATCAAACTTTTGAGACTGATCTTAATGCTTCCACATTCTTCTGAATATTAATTGGTGAGTTTGCACTGCCAACCTTTTAGTTAGCAGGCCAAGACTTAGAATAAAACTCTCAGGTGAAAGAATGTTAGAATCTGAAAACTTTCGTTTCCACTTAGGAAGGGACAAGGTCAGGCTTTGGAGGAGTTTGAAATTGTTAGCTAAGCTGTCACTAGGTTTGTAGTGGTTTACATTCTTCAGAATTGACTCTACTCTTCTGTCTAGAGGTCCTTTCAGGGAAGCACAGTTACACAAGGGGGATGGTTAATGCCATATTTCAACTTGGTTAGGCTTCAGTTCTTCCTGGTTCGGCAGACAGCATACAATCATTTTCTATTTTGTGATGTGATGTGATATGATGTGATGTGATGTGATGTGATGTGATGTGATGTGATGTGAGCAGACGATAGGTTGAAAAGTGAGTTTTTCTCGTGGGTCAGGTGTGTCTCCAGTATGTAAATGGAGGTTCTAGCAAAGCTTTCTCTCTTGATCTGCATCACCTGACCTCTAGTTCTTGGGACAAAGGCCACCAGTAACCTTAAGACTGCTACCTGATTTGAAGACCTTTAATTTGTCATAATAACAATTTAAATATCCCATAGTCTGTAAAACACCCTCAAAACCAGATAAGTGTTATCTGGTTTTGGATGCTCCTTGTAGACAAAGATGGCAAAGCTTCATCTCACCTCGTTAGGAAATGTCACCTTATAAAGAGATATCATGCTTAGAAAGGTGAAGGGCTGGCGAAAGAGAGGAATACCCTTAACCAGATGGAGTGACACAGATTTTGCTGTGATGAGCTTGGGTGTCTCAGAAATGATTAGAATAAATAAGATAGAACAAAGTTAATACAACAATAAAGCTTTCATCTCACATACTTTGGGGATATTTCTTGGAAAGGATAATCTTGCTTGGAAAGGTAGAGGGTTAGCAAAAGAGAGAAAGACTCTTGATGTGATGGATTGACTGCAACAATGGGCTCAAGTGTGTCAGAGATGTTAATGATGGTTTATGAATGGACAGGGTTCAGATCTGTTGTTCATAGTGTCAGTATGAACTGTATTCAACTTGATAGCATCTAACAACAACAACAACAACATAACTACAATGGTCAGTAGAAATCTGCAGCCTACCAACCAACATACAAATTTGAGATGTGCCAGTTTCCAAAACTGTATAAGCCATTGCCTTGATGAAAATTTCTCTTTATAAATTCTTACATAGGCTCCACTGATATTCCACCTCTAAAGGACTCAGACTAAGATATCATGAAAGGATAGTTAAATGGAAAAAGTTATTAAATTATCTGTGTTGAGGAAAACATACAGTGTTTCATGCAGTAACTAAAAAACAGTGGTAGATGACGTCATGACTGCTACACAGAACCCTTGTTTTCTACTGATACAATGCTTAGGATTCCCGGTTGCACAGTGATTATGTGCTTGGTCGCTTGCCAAAAAGTCTGTAGCTTTCAGCCCATTAGCTGCACTACAGGAGAAAGAAGTGGTAGGTAATCTACTCCCATAATACTTATAGACATAGAAATCCTATGGGGACATTCTACTTTGTCCTACAGGATTGATCTGAGTCAAAATCAACTTGATGGAAATTAGTGATAAGAAGACAATTTCAAATATAGTAACATGACAGTATCACAGACACATGTTTGAGAAGAACAGTCAGTTTTAGTTAGTCATAAAGAGTCAGCAGAGTGCAGGTGAATAATGCCTTCTGCTCTTAAACTCATATCCAAGATATGAACATGATAGTTGTTCTTCACTTACTATCCTACTGGGAACTTGCAGTAAAAGGCATAGCTTGTGTAGTGACTAGAACATCAGAAAAGAGAAATTGCTAATGGGAAAAAAATGATAATAACAAATACTTATATGCAGAATAGTTAAAAAAGAAATTCTTTTGAATTAAAAATCAATGCTTAGGCTAAACCAATCTATTAGGAGAATGACTCTTCCCCCAGTTAGTCTGAAGTCTCCAACTTCCAATGATGGGTTTCATGAGATTGTACTCGTAAAATTTCTCTCTTCACCTTCAACCTTGATTATTCTATAGTATTTATGTTCTCCTAAAATATTAACTTATATCAACAAATCATGTAAAAGAAACAGGAAAAATATGTCTTGCATTTGCACAGAAGTTATTGAAGTCATTTGCCATCGAGTGCTTTGGGAGACAGAAAAGAAATAGTGTGTTATTTATGACCTCCTTCATGGCTGGCCACCTCTCTCTCTTATTGGAACATCTATCAGAGTATTTCCTTCTGAGGAAGTTCCTATCACCATTGTGGCCCATCATTTTGGAAGCTGTGCCTTTTCTTTGCTTCAATAGTATAAGTATATATTACTTTTAGCTTTTAAGACTTGAAGAATGTAATACAATTTAAAATAACTTCTCAAAAGGATATAGTAATTATAGTTTTGAGATTTTGTGGGTTTTTTCCAAAAAAAAAAAATTAAATAAAATAAACCTCAAACTCACTTCCACTGGAGCCAATTCACAGTGACCCTACTTCAGGTTTGAAAAGCTACATATAATCTTAATGGGTAGAAATTGCCCATCTTTTTTCCATGGTGATACTGGTGGATTCAAACCACCAGAGACTTGGTTAAGAGCACACTACAGCTCTTTATAAAATTGAAACACCTCATATATCAGTAATTATTTACCTTTGTGTTAAATTACAGTTGGTTCATCTACGGTCACAGAAATCAGAATACTGTTTCTCTTAACAGAGGCTCAACTGGGAAGGCCATGGCAGACAATTCCAAACCTTAAATAATGTGTAGATTGCATGAATGTACACCCAAGAATCTGACGTGTCACCACATATGTTAACTATATCAAGGAATAAAAGAAAAGTAATAAATTGAATGTTAGGTAAGAAAAATTATAATTTTCATCCTTATTAATTTTAA
>NW_006399775.1:2160148-2197114 GCF_000299155.1 Elephantulus edwardii
AGTCTGCAGAGAGACACCATTGCTCTTCAGTACTTTGGAGAGGTCCCTAACAGCTGACTTTCCCATGGCAATATGCCTTTTAATTTCCTGGCTGCTGGTGCCAAGAGTGTTGACTGTGGAACCAAGCAAACTAAAGCTGTGAACAATCTCAATCTTTTCATCATCCATCCTGATGCTGCCAATTGGTCCAGTGGTGAGAGTCTTTGTCTGACTAGTAGAAAACATCAAATATTTCAATTTCATTTATTCACACAAGAGTTCAATTTTTATTCCCAAGATAATTCCCCAACTACCAACTATTCTTTTTTAACCTAATTATTAGTACACTGTGGAGAGTGGTGTGGGTTGAATATTTTCAACAAATTTTTGACAACTAAATCATGATAGATGGTGAAGACATTGAGATTAACAATTTTAGCTTGCTTGGTTCCACAATCAACACTCTGAAGAGGAATGATTATCATTCTAGAGACTCAAGTATGCCAAATCTAAGCCATGGTCTTCACAATTGGTTGCTATGCATTAGAGAGCTGGACATTGACTAAGGATGATGGAAGAAGAAGCAATGTCATTGAACTGTGGAAATTCAGAAGAGCATTGAACATACTATAGACCCCAAGAGGAGAAATAGATTTATCCTGGAAAGGGTGAAACCAAGTTTCTCCTTGTAGGTATGTATTTGGAAACTCCATCGTTCATGCTTTGGGCATGTTGCCAGGAAGGACCAGACCTTGGTGAAGGACATTATGCTTAGAAGGCTGGAGGAACAGCACAGGAGAGGAAGACCCTGGATGAGATGAATGGACTTAGTAACCAGAGTAATGAGGTAGTTGTGTTGGAGACAATAAAATTGGCTCAAAAAAGGGTAAGATTCATGGCTACTATATATAAGGTCACTATGACTCTCAATGGCTTGACATCACATAACAACACAACAGTGTGTTGAATATCCAAGAATATATTAAAACTGAAAAAAATATTATAACTGAGAAAATACAGTATAAATGTGAGGTTATAAACTCTAAAATATGTTTACTGTTTAGTTAAGTAATTTTATACACATATTTATACTTCACAAATTAGTACAACCTCACGCAAGAATATGTTAATATAATCACTAAGTGTTATTCTGTCATTGTTGTGTACTCTTGAGTCAGAAGCGACCCATAGCTGACCCTCCGGTGGTTTTTCAGAGGCAGTTAATCGCATAAGAGGAGATTGGCCAGCCTTCTCCCATGGAGCAGCTGGTGTCTTGAACCAGGTGCTTTCAGGATTGCAGCACAACTTCTTGCCACTAGATATTCTAGTATCATTTAATAAAATTTAAAAAATACAAGTTATGATGACTGCAGTACATGCAGAAAAACAAATTTAAAAATTTACTACACAAGTTAGTTGAAGAGATAGGTATGTAATGTTGTTGTGCATTATAGAGTCAGATCCGACCCATAGCTGACTCTGGTGGGTTGTAAGAGGCAGTTAATTGCATGGCAGAAGATTGCCTATCCTCTCTCTGAGCAGCTGGTGGGTTTGAATCATGTCTTTGGGATTGCAGTGCAGCTTTTTGTCATTAGGACACTAGACTCCCTATGCTGCAATAGTTGTACAATAGTTATATAATCCACCTTTCTGAAGTAAAATAAAGAAATATTTACCAGGTTATGACATCAATTAAATAGTACTCAGGCATCCTGATTTGGATTCTGCCAAAGGTGTTAAAAGCATGGTGTTAGATTTCTAGGAAAGCTGACAATAAACCTTCCTTAGTGTTTGTCTTGTTTAATGTCAGAAACTATATTTTACTCATTCTAGAAGAAGAGACATTATTGCCAATGTCAGATGGATCTTAGCAGATAGCTAAGAATATCAGAGGAGTGTCTATCTGTGTTTCGTTGACTATACAAAAGCATTAGACTGTATGGAAAACAACAAATTACAGCTAACCTTAAGGAAAAGGGGAATCCCAGAATACTTGACTGTGCTTATGTGAAACCTATAGTTGGTCGAGGAAGCAATTGACAGAACCGAGCAAGGAGACACTGCATGGTTCAAATCAGGAAAGGAGTATGCCAGGGATGTATCCTGTCTTCATATCTTTTCAATCTATATGAATATCATTAAGGAAGCATTAAGGAACTTTCTGAGGAGGAATGTGGCTTCAGGATTGGAGGAAGATTCGTCAGCAACCTACATTATGGAGATGACACAACCTTGTTTGCTGAAACTGAAGAGGACCTGAAACACTTGTGCAGAAGGTCAAGGACTATAGTCTTCAATATGGATTGAAGCTCAACATCAAGAAGACAAAGATTCTCACAATGAGAATCTCAGCACCATGATAGATGGAGAAGAGATTAAGGTTGTTAACAATTACAGCTTGTTTGGCTTCACAATCAACACTTAGCACCAGCAATTAGGAAATCAAAAGATGAATTGTATAGGGGAAAATCTGCTGTTGGAGACCTCTCCAGAGTACTGAGAAGCAATGATGTCAGTCTAGCAATGAAGGCACACCTAATCCAGGCCATGATGAGGTTGAGTCAGGACAGGATAGGCTTCAGAGCTGTTGTGCAATAGGGTTGCTATGGGTTGCAGGTGACTCAACTGCACAATACAACAACATAAATATGTGGGGTTTTTGTATCACTGCAGCCTCCCTCTTTGGTTCTGGGCCATCTTGCCCTAGAGAATGTCTAGTGAGATTAAGGTTTTGGAAAACTCTGTTTTGATTCTTACTCCACATCTAACTTCTCTGATATATTAAGTGATCTTTTCTCCCAAATTGCAAAATGAGAACAATAATACGTGTTGCCATTTACTTTCTTTGGGCGCTTAAGGGATTAAAGAAATTAAGTCCATAAAACACTCTAAGCTTTTTGCTATTATACAAAGGTATAGAAAAATCACATTCTGTATCTTTTGGAAACCGATTTATGTTTCCCATCCCCCAAACTAACTCCTGCTAAAACTAAGAGTTTTAATACAGAGACACAAATTAAATCGGTTTACACCAATGATAATGCAGATATAAATGCCAGGTGCAGATATAAACTTCTAAGGGCAAAAACCAGGAGTCCCAATGTTAAAAGAGGCCATCCAGCGGGGCAAGCCATTCCTTCCTAATTAAAAGCAGCCAGAGGGGAAGCACACCAGGTAAAGAAAGTTTCTGTTTGTTTTGCTTCTAGCTGTGAATGCAGAAGCCATAAGCTATTAGAGTGGTTGGAATGCTGATGGGGTGGGTCAAGATGACCTTAAATCCTGAAATTAGCAGAGAACAATGATAAATTCTAGTTGTATTGAACTGATAAGTCAAAGGCTGGGCATCTCTGGAAGTTTGAATCCACTAGCTGCTTGCCACACAAGAGAAAGATGTGCAATCTCCTCCCATGTGATTTACTGCTATGGAATCCTGCTAGAGGGTCAAAGATGAGTTGGTTTCTACTTGAGTTTGAGGCTTTAATCAGAGATGAGAATTGCTCACCAGTTGGAAGAAAACGACAACTTTAAGGTTGCATAATTTGTACAATAAACAGCTTCAACTCAAAACATAACACACAAACAAATAAAATTTTAAAAAATTGAAAAAAAAACAAGCACAACAAAAAAAAATCCAAAATTTTGAAAGTAGTGTTCCATTAATACATTAGAATTTGTGCAAGATTAATTAGTAATTAAGTACACTTGCAAAACAAAATTCAAACTTAAAAAACTCAAACTCACTGCCATCAAGTTAGTTTTTCTATCATATTTCTGAGACTATAAATCTTAATTTTTTAAAAATCCCTAAAAAACATTGCAGTTGAGTCAAAGTACACAGGAGGTGATTACTTATTTTTCTCCAGTGAAGTTGCTGGTCAATTGGAACTGCCAGAAAGGTTGGGCCTTGGGGTTAAAAGCAAACCTCTCAATGGACTAGGCCACTAGAGCTCCCTTGACATTTGAGATGTTGTTTTGTTTTGAACTCTGGAGTTGGAAATGACTCATAGCTGATCGTCCGGTGGGTTTTTAGAGCCAATAAACAGAATGAGAAGAAATTGATCATCCTTCTCTGGAACACTTGATCAATTTGAATTGTGTGCCTCTGGGATACCAGAGGATGAAGTTATAGGCTAACAGAGTCTTTTAAATGTAGCACCCAAATAAGAAACTAAATCAATGTTGTTAGTATTTTACATCAGTGCCATGTGTTCAAAACTGGGTTAATGGGTATATCAACTTCATTTTGTAAAAATGATAGGAAAATTAAGAGCAATTTTTGACAACAGATTGTAAAATTAGGCCAAGAGAGCACATATTTTATATCTGAAAACTTGATAAAACAGTAAAGCTTACTAATATAATTTCTCCCCTAAGCAAAAATATTCCAGTAGCATATGGAGAAAAGATAAATAAATATGTGGTTTTGGCAAAAATCTAAAATAAAGTACAACTGTGGAACAAGAAGCAAACCAAATAGTTGAGTTGAGGAAAAGGATGTAAAAGTAACCTTTAAATTTGTCAGTTCATGGATAACTGTTGATATACATGTGAATACAGAAACTAGAATATATGTGTGTATGTGTGTGTGTGTGTACATGGAGATATATTTATCTGATTATATTGTGCTGATTAATGTTCATGACATGCCAAGGAAAGTAGAATTCATTTGAGTTGTTATGGTTGATTGCCGTCGAGTTGAGGTCAACTCATAGCAACTCTATGAACAAAAGACCTTTCCATAGCTATCGTTGTTTCTCCAAGTTCATAGAGTTTTCAGAGGCATATGGTTTAGGAAGTGGATGCCACTCCTTCCCAATCTGTTTTACAACTGGGAGCTCCACCAAACACTATTCACAATGGGAAAGCATTATGTTAGTTGATACTGTCATGGCACATGTTTCAGCATCATAGCAAACCCAGGTTACCTCATACAGCACATTGACAAAGAGAGATGTGCAAAGTGGAAGAATGTTCCTCCAGATATAACAGCACTAGTCTCCTTTAGCAGTGGTTAAGTGTTGTAGAATCGATTATGACTCAGAGTAAGCTTTGCACAAAGGACCTGAACTTTTTTTTTTTCTATGATTAACATCTTTTCTGTACATTTATAAGAGAGTTCGTTATAAGAGAGTTTGTAGAGTTTCCAGAGGCACCTACTTTAGGAAGTGGATGCCACTCCTGCTTTCCAACATGAATCAATCCGAAAACTCATCCAACTATTGTATATAATGGGTAACCATTATGGTGTTTGACACAACTATGGAATATTGTTCAGCGTCACAACAACTCCAAGTTGTTCAGTACAGCAAACAGACAAATGATTGAAGTGTCTTTCAAAGAATATTCTTCTAAAATTAACAAATTTGGCCTGAGGGCCACAAGACTGAGGGCCCTCCAGGATTTTAAAGCCAGAGCCTTGGACAGGTTTCCACGCTTACCTTAGTCTAAGGCTCAAGGGCTACCCACTTTTGAGGGGGAAAAAAACAGCAATACACATATATAATTTAAAAAAAGGTTAAAAATCAACAATTATCTCTAAGGTTTAAATATTTCCTCCAATTTTAAAAATCATTCCACTACTTGTCTTAATAACGTGCACTACTTGCTAATTTCAACAAATTTCTAAGTGCACTCTTTTACCGAATGGCTTCAGAAACAGTTGATCCTGTGAACAGTTGATTCGGTGACATTTCCTGTTTTTCCCTGTCTCTGTTATTTTATCAGTCTGTGGAAAGGAACAGGAGGTTGCACCAGAAGGAACCTGTCTACCACACACAACCTCAGACCCTAAATAGTCTTCCTAACAGGTACTTAAGGTTTCTGTCACAAATACTTGCACTGCCTAGAGTGTGTTGGCTTCTCTCTGTTCTGGTGCTAGTAAACGCAACTCTAACTTGATTGAAAAGCCAGCAGGAATCACAAATAGAACCACAAGGAGATGCTTTTCTTCTTGTCCTTTGACTTCCCTGTCCATTCATTCATCCTTTTTATTTCTCTGCATCTATCCTCATAAGAAAACAGTAACAGAATACCACAATGCTATTGAATTGAGATTTATGAAACAGGAGCTCCTATTCTGCCACTAAACTATTTATGCTTATGAGAAAATTAAGAGGGTTAGAACTTTATAAATGATCCCTTCCAGATATAATTGTGTTACTCTATCATTTTATATCTTGCTTACATGCCCAAAAGTATACACCCATGGAGTTCACAGAATCTCTGATAAGATAGAATAAAATAAATAGTTATTGACTTCCTAATAAGTGACAGGCTATGCTAGTTGTTTCTACAAATCCTAACTCAAAGTAATTTATCCTTCCCTTTATAGATAGTAGAATAGACACTAAGAAAGATTAAGTGTATGCTACAACAAAAAGGTTCATCATGGAGGGGGTGTACCAGGATGCTCCTTGCAGTCAAGTATTCTGAAACTCCATCTGACATATTCTGGGCATGTTGCAAGGAGGAACCAGTCCTTGGAGAGGGACATTATGCTTGGGAGGTACAGTGCAAAGAGGAAGACCCTCAATGAGATGGATTGACTCAGTGATTGGGGTAATGGGGGTAAGTGTGTCAGAGACAATAAGGCTGGCACGGGATAGAGCATGGTTCAGAGCTGTTCTACCTCGGGTCACTATGAGTCACATACAAATTGACAGCACATAACAACAACAACAACAGCAACAACAACAGCAACAATATGGACACTTGATAGCATCTAACAACAACAAAATGTGGAGACTTATTGGTTGAACCACGGTTCAAAGCCAAGATCATTTAAACCTCAACTCCGTGCTTCTCACCAGGCTGAACTGCCAAATAACTAATCTAAAATTTACTTTGCAGAGATATCAGCACACATGCAGTTCATTAGCAACACAAAGTGGATCTAGATTCAGGTTGTCAAAGATGTTAATATTTAGCTGTGAACATTATCCTAACAGGACTGACAAGATCAAAGGAAAATTACTGTGATGGTTACTAAATTTCTCAAAGATAACCTCTTATCTAATCATGCTTCTCTTGTACTGATAGACTCACTGACAAAGTGCTAGAATGTAATGTTCTAACTTTTAATAAGTGCTTAATGATACATGATAGTACATTTTAGTTGAAAGAGTCTATATCAGGTTATCATGTTGTTGTTGTTGTGGGTCATTGAGTCGCAAATGACCCATAACTCACCCTTCAGTGAGTTTTCAGCGCCAGTTAATCTCACAGGAGGGTATTTCCCATCCTAATTGAATTTTACTTTTCTAAATGAAGAAATAATATTTTTCACTTAGAAATAAACTGTTAAAGTTAATTTTACTTTAACAATTAATAATATTTGCTTCAAATATCTTAGATGGAGGTGTTATATTGATTCAAAGAAAACTAAGCCCACACATACAAGTACTGATTGGACTCAATAATGTTCTGTTGGGATGAATTTTATATTTATTCTTCAGATAAAAAAATATCACTGGCAAAAAAAAAAAATTAGGTCTCGGTTTTTGTTCTTGCTGTGTGCCGTTAAGTCAGAAACGACTCATAACTGACCCTTCAGCAGGTTTTCAGAGGCAGTAAATTGTACAGGAGGAGACTGTCCATCTTTCTCTCATGGAGCAGCTCATGGATTTGAGCTCTGTGCCTTTGGGAATGCAATGCAGCTTACTATTAAAGAGCATTTCTGATGCCCAAGTACTAAGGAGTTGCACTGCCAACTCACACTCAGTGGTTTGGCTCGCCAGCTGCTCTAGGGGAGAAAACCGGATAATCTCCTTCCTGGTTATTTACAGCTTTTTAAAACCATCTAGAGTGTCACC
Organism: Elephantulus edwardii; assembly: GCF_000299155.1. Taxonomy (NCBI): domain Eukaryota; kingdom Metazoa; phylum Chordata; class Mammalia; order Macroscelidea; family Macroscelididae; genus Elephantulus; species Elephantulus edwardii. The sequence continues at coordinate 2,167,939 of NW_006399775.1, forward strand.
TGTGAGTTAGTTTTTACTTAAAGACTCACAACAAAATTAGCATGTCATGAATATCACTAATATGTTTTTCACAGTTAACAAAATGGACCCTCATAGGCTAGAGATAGAAGTAACTATTGATAGGGGGTGTTGGTTTTGTTGTTGTTGGCATGTGCTGTCGCATCACCTGCGACTCATAGCAACCCTATGTACAACAGCCCTAACCTCTGCTCTGTCCTGTGCCAATGGCACTGTCTCAGACATACCTACCCCTATTACCCCAGTCACTAAATCAATCCATCTCATCGAGGGTCTTCCTCTCCGGCGCTGTCCGTCCACTTTCCCAAGAATGATGTCCTTCTCCAAGGACCGGTCCCTCCTTACAACATGTCCAAAGTATGTATGTTAGACGAAGCCTCAGAATCCTTGCCTCCAAGGAGCAGCCCGGCTTCATCCTCTCCAGGTCAAATCTCTTTGTTTTTCTAGCAGTTCATGGTATATTTAAAACTCTTCTCCAATATCACAGCTCAAAGGCATCAATTATTGGACGATTGAACTCTTTTGTGATTCAGTCTGAACTCTCACTTTCAGTTGTAGGCAAGCTTCTACAATGTGATTTACAGCCTCAGAGATCCTTTAGAAGTTCAGCTATGAGTTGTTTCGACTTATTGGTAAAGAATGAGTTAAGAGGACACTACTGGTAAAGTAAAAGTTGATTTTCAATTTTGTGAGAGAAGAGAGAAGGCACTAGGTTCAGCTTCATTAGTTATCTCAGACCTATTCATAGCCTTAATCTTTAATGCCCCTTCTTGGACTCCCAGTGTAGCCTGGGTGTATCTCTAGAATAGATTTTTTTTTTTAAAGCAAAAACAAAACAAAACTGAAAATACAAACAAGCTCAAACTCATTGCCATTGAGTGGGATCCGACTCCTAACTGACCCTCTAGCAGGTTTTCTGAGTCTGTAAATTGCACTGGAAGGATATTGCTCATCTACTTCCATGGAGCAGTGCTGATTTATTTGAACCTACAGAGAGACGCTACCTTTGGGTTACAAAAATTCTGTATGTTACCAGAACTCCTTCAGAGTATGGATAAGTAGCTTAATTTAAACATTTACTTACTTCCATTTTTGGAAAGGTACAGCACATGTTTTATACTTGACCTTGTATCTCATAGCCTGCCTCAGTAGATATTCAATAAATATGTATCAATTCAATACTGCTGTCAAACAGAATTCAATTAATCAGCAGCCTTAGATTTCCCTAGATCAATAGTTATTGATTTCACACTGACTATTCTAAACAATTATGTTATCACAATCTTTAAAATAGACTTAAAATATGGTCAATGCAGTTTTAAGCATTAATTCAATTTGGGCCATTTATTATTGTCTGATTCTTAAGAAATGAAACTGTAATTCATGTTTAACAGCCCTTGGGGCTGTAATATGGTGTAATTCGATACATTCAGACAATCATAAAATTCTGCTTAACTAATATTAGGAAAAATTAAATCTGTCTGATCCAGCTAGACATCTCTTCTTCTTGCTTCGTTCTTATACAGATACTGCCTGTGCTAGTTTCAATATGGAAGTTATGCTCCTTCAATTCATAAGGGAAATAGCAGTGATCAGAATAAGTAAAGAAGAGGAAGATGAGTAATTGTCATGAAATTACTTTACATTGAATTGTTCCATAATGTGTGTTTGATTTGAAGATGTAAATTACTTTCCTCTCTCTTGAAATCACTGTAGCTAAGGGGTTTGTGATAAATTTCACTGAGGTCAAAGCACCAGGTGATTTTTTTCCTGGTGAATTTCATGTATTGTGCTTTTTTTCCCCTTTACTTCATCACAGAAATTCAATTTTTATATGTTTACTAAAACATGCACAAATTACTTAAATATTGTCATTTAAATCTTTGAAAACCATGAAAACAAACTTTATCAGAGATCACTTACTCATATCATGAGAGATTAAATTATTATATGATGTTGTCAGAGAACTTGGTGTTATATTGTTGTTGTTAGGTGCCATCCATTTGAGTACAACTCATAGTGACCCTATGAACAAAAGAGCTGAACCCTAATTTATCCTAGACCATCCTCATACAAGAGCCTATTGCAGCAGTTACTGTATCAATCTACCTGGTTGAGGGTCCTTTTTTTGCTGAAAAGGCAACATTTAAGGAAGAAGGATAGTGTATAGCAATTTATTTTTAAAATAATAACATTCTTTTTTATTAATTTTAATGAATGTTTACAGAGACTTAGGGTTTCCATTCATTCACTGTTGCACTTTTCTCCCTGCCCAACCCCTCGCCATCAATTCACTCTTCTTGAAAAGTAAAAGAAAAACTCTTTCATTGTTATGCAATCCCTCCCCCCATGTCTACTCCACTGTGCAGCATTCATTCTGGACTCCTGTCATGAAAATAATACCCAATCATGCATCCCTTTTAAACAGTTATCTCCCTCATATGTTTCAATGCAGTATACATCATTTCTCCCCTTCTTCTCTGTCTTCCCTCAAACCCGATGTCAATCCCATTTTACAACAGTGGCCCTATGGAGTATTTGTCATTTTGTGACTGAGATATTTCACTCAGTATAATGTCTTCCAGGGTCACCCATTTTACATAATAGTTCATGAGTCCCTTGCTTTTCAGTGCTGCATAGTATTCCACTGTGTGAATATACCAGAGATTTTCTATCCATTCATTTGTTGATGGGCACTTGGTTTGTTTTAAGCTCTTTGCTATTGCAAACAAAGCCACAATAAACATGGGTGTGCATATATCTGCTTGCGTGGCAGTTATGGTTTCTTTAGGGTAAATTCCCAGCAGTGGAATTTCTGTGTCAAATGGTATTTCTATTTGCAACTTTTCGAAAAAGTGTCATACCGCCTTCCACAGTGGTTGCACCATTTTATACTCCCACCAACAGTGAATAAGGGTTCAAGGTTTCTCTGCAACCTTGCCAGCATTTGATGTTCGCTGTTCTGTTAAATTTTGCTCTTCGTACTGGGGTGAGATGGTATCTCCTAGTTGTTTTGATTTGCATCTCTTTTAGAGCTAAGGATTTTTAACATTTTTCATGTGCTTGTTGGCACGAAAATTCTTAAAACTGATAGTCAAATACATGCATTAAACAATGCACCAGACATCCTCATCATTGCAGAGTTCCATGGTATCAGTGGCAGTTGAGTGGTACTTTAGTGGTGCTGCTCCCTTGTTGTAGCATGTGGTTTGATTTCTCCCAATTCAACTAAATACAGCTACTGTCCATTTCTCAATGAACTGTGTGTTGCTACAATGCTGAAGAGGTTTCAGCAAAGAGCCCACATTAAAGGAGACTAGAAAGAAGTACCTGGTGATCTTATTCTGAAAATCAGTCAATGAAAACCCTATGGACAACAACAACTTGATCCTGGGGATAGTACAGGACTAAACCACATTTACTTTTGTTGTGCATGGGGTTACCATGAGCCTGAGACCAAGTCAGTAGTAGCTAACCATAACAGAAATATCGGCACCTTTATCCTTTATCCTACTCAAAAGCTTTTTTTTTGCTAGCTGCTCTATCATACACATACACTTCTCTAGTTCTTTTCTTTAAGTCAATATCCATGAGAAAGATAGTGAGGGAAGTAGGATGTGACTTTTCCAGATCTTAGGGATGATCCCAGTGAGGTGCTGAATTGCTTTAGTTGAGGGAGAGGTCAGTTTTTCTCTTAATTCTATGACCCTTTCATATACTAGCTTAAAGGTAGTAAAGATTCTCTCCCCCCATATGAACAGTGTTTCAATAGTAAATGTCCAATCTTTTGTATAAATTTATAAACAAACTCATTAGGATGTAAGATGGATGAAGATAGACATTTGTGCAGCTTATTGCTGTAGGAACAATTACCTAACATATCAAGAGGTCAATAAGTACTCGTTAAAAGAATCAACTTTCTTTGCAAGAAAAGCTCTTCCCCCTTTTATAACATCAGAAAATGATCCTTTCTGGATGGTTAATTGTTTTAAATCAGGCTTTATCTGACTTCTCTATTTTATGGCACTGGCAGATAAGCAATGTATTCCTTTTATCTTCTTTTTTTTAAAAAATAAAATTTATTATTTTTCATTTAGTAAAGGTTCACAAAGAAATTGGTTTTCATTCATATGTGTACATTCTCTTCCCTCCCATTCCCCCAATTCACTTTGTGCTTGTTCTGTTCTAAATAATTCATTTTCATACACATGATTTCTAATCACCATTCTTTTTAGATTTTTTCTTTCTTCCATTCTAATGCAGTGTTCATTATCTATCCATTCTTTTCCCAATCCACCCCACTCTGCTCCATACAGATCCTGTTATTACAACAGTGGACTTATGTAGTATTTGCGTTCCAGACACAAAAGATATCCCGTGTATTTCAGCAAGCAAAGTGAGGAGAACTTGAAGTACTTGTTGAAAAATATTAAGGAATGAAATCTTCAGTATGGATTACATCTCAATGTTAAGAAAACAAAAATTTTTACCACTGAATCAAAAGGGAACATCATGATAGGTGGAGAGGAGAGCGAAACTGTCAATAGCTTCATTTTGCTTGGATCCACAATTAACACCACATGTACCAGCAATCAAGAAATAAGAAGACAAACTGCAGTGGGAAAATCTACAATTAGGGAACTCCCCAAATTATTGCAGAGTAATAATGTCACTTGGAGGACTAAGGCGCATTTGACTCAGGCCATAGTCTTTCAGTTCACTTGCTATGCATCTGAGAGCTGGAAAATGAGTAAGAATTACAGAAGAAGAATTGGTGACTTTGAGGTGTGATGTGGGAGAAGATCACGGAAAATCTCACAGAAGACAAGGAGAACAAATGGATATGTCTTCAAGCGCCAGAGTGCTCTTTAGAGACGAGGATAATGAGGCTATGCCTCACGTACTTTGTGCATGTTGCTAAAAGGGGCTATTCCTTGCAGAAGGACATGATGCTGGGAAGGGTGAAGGCTTGGCAAAGGAGAGGAAGACTGTCAACCAGGTGGATTGACACATTGACTGCTGCAAAGGGCTTTTGTGTATCAGGAAGAATGAGGATGGCACAGAATAGAACAGGGTTCAGATCTTTTGTTCATAGGGTTGCCATGAGTTATACTTGACGCGATGGCACCTAATAACAACAACAACACTTTAACACTAATACCAAGACTGTGGTCTTTGGTCCCATGAGTGAGGTCTTTCTTTGCTAGTAACCCCAAGTGTTGTTTAGTATCCCTTGGCATCTCTATTCTCTTGTGTGTACCCTGTGTTCTGTTCTTTGAGTTAATCACAAATGATAAAGTTTAAGAGTCACTCTTCTCTGGCTTGACCTTGGTTACATCAAGCTCAACTCAATTCATTACCCTCAAGTCAGAGTCTCCACTGGGCTTCTGAGGTGGTAAATTACAGAGATTGCTCTTCTTTCTCCCCAGAACCAGAGTCGCCAGTCTGTTGAAACTGTCAGAGAGGCATGGCCTCTGGTTAGTAGCACAACACCCGAAGGACTCCACCCTCAGAACTCTGCCCTTCAGGGCCACCATGGGGTGGTAGCTGTAGGTTTTGCTAACATATCAAAAGAAAATCTTATTTCCAAACAGGATTACATCCACGGGGTACCAGGGGCCAAAACTTACATACACCTCAGTTCAATCTATAACAGTAGATCATACAATGTCTGTGTTTATTTATAAGTTGGCAGATATATTAACCATTTTTGAAACTAAAATGAATACTCTAAAATTTAATGTTGTTGTGTGTAGTCGACTCAAGATTAACTCTTAGCTGACATGCCTCCAGATTTTCAGAAGCAGTAAATCATATGGGAGAAGACTGCTCACCATCCTTCTGTGCGAAAGCTGGTGGATTTGAACTATGTGCTTTTAGAATTTTAGCACAATTGTCAATTCTATCTTAAGACAATAGTAACTTTTTAAAGTAATGACATCCACAAGAGAAGATTCAAGGCAAAAGGAGCTATAGAGTGTAAAAACTCAAATGGATAAAAGATAATGAAAATGCAAATGCTCATGGTATTGTTTGTAAAATATGAAAAGAAAAATAAATGAGCAAAAACATAATTTGAAAAATTTAAGGTGAAAATGGTGAAAGGTGGAGGGAGAAAAGTATTTAACTTCAATCTCTAGGATATGATCCAAGAATTTAATCATTACAAGGGCCACTTCTATTTTGTTCAGTAACACATTTCAGTATCTAAAACAAAGCATTGTATTAATTAGAGACAAGGGTATCCTTGATGAAAAACTAACAGACTAATTCAGTTACCACAGTGCAATTCACACCACAATCAAGGAGTATTGTGAGAATTATGAGTTTGACTGCGGTACCTGTTTTCTAAGACCCAAGTCTCTATGGCAGTATCACTTGGCAGGCTGGTAGCTAAAATGCTCTGGGATTCCTGACAGCCGATGCCTCTTTCCCTCATTTCATAGCAGCAGTAGATAATGTGAGAGAAAGAAATGAAGTAGCTGACAGCCAGAGCACTCTGGGAGTTAGGAAAGCTGACGTAGAGGCTAAGATGGAAAGGTGTCTTTAGTCATCCAATCCAGACTTGCTATTCTTCATCACCATCCCTTATTTCTTGGTTTAGAACTGTCTTTCATTCCCAGACTAAGTGGAAGTCTTCTAATATAAATACCTCTTGGGTTTCTAGCTTGTGAACTTCATTTTACCACATTTCACATTTTACATACTTGTTTATTTACTTAATAGATGAGAGAGTACAGGGTGAGATTACAAAATAATTTTTTTCACTGATATTTATAAAGAAACAGTGATATTTGATTTATACATCTCCAATTGAGATCTGGTTGCTTAATGGTAACAAGTTGCATAGCAATCCCCAAAACACACTGTTTGAATGCACCAGCTGCCCATAGGTGAAGGATGAACAATTTCCTCCTGTGAGATTTATTGCTCCTGAAAAACCAGTAGAACATCAGCTATGGGTAGGTCCTGACTCAGTGGCACACAACAATAACAACAACACTGGATACATAAGGAGCTGTGGTGGTTTCTGTGGCTAAGACATTTAGCTGCTCTCTGACATTTATAAAAGTTCAAACCCACCAGCTGTTCATGAGAGACAGCTGTTCATGAGGTCTTATTTTGCTAGTATCCCTAAGAGTACTGCCAAGACAAGGCAGTCCTGTTGTTGTTCTTGTTATGTGCCATCGAGTCACTTGCGACTCATAGCGACCCTATGTACAAGAGCTCTAAATTCTGTTCTATCCTGTGCCAAAACTAGCCATCTCAAACGCACTTATTCCCACTGCTCCAGTCACAGAATCGATCCATCTCATCAAAGGTCTTCCTCTCCTTCTCCGCCCCTCCACTCTGCCAAATATGATGTCCCTTTCTAAGGACCGGTCCCTCCTTGCAACATGCCCAAAGTATGTCAGACGAAGCTTCAGAATCCTTGACTCCAAGGAGCATTCTGGCTTCACCCTCTCCAAGGCAAACCTGTTTGTTCTCCTAGCAGTCCATGGTATATTCAACACTCTTCTCCAGCACCACAGCTCAAAGGCAGTCCTACAGAGTGAAAAGTAGTCAGAATCTACCAGATTTCAGTGGATTATTGAGTGCATTTGCCACAGAGGGCATTCTAACACTTTATCTGAACACTACTTTTGATAAGATCTTTCCAGTAATTGTTATTCTTCCTTTTAAGGAATTAGAAGGATACTTTGCAACATACATGGGCAATATTTGGGGGATTTTACTTCGCTTTCTGGCAATGTTATTGTTATTGTTGCTATGTGCCATCAAGTCAGAACCAACGCACAGCTGTTCCTCCAGCAGACTTCAGAAGCTGCAACTTTCATATAGGAGACTGTTCGTCTTTCTCTTGAGGGGCAGCTGATGGGTTTCAACAGCTTGCCTTTGGGTTGGCAGCCTAAATCATTACTCACTAAACCATCAAAAAAAATTTACTAATTTAGACACAAACTCCCCTCTCAAGGAATGAGAAAGATAAACATTGAAAAAGAAATGATCAAGTCTCAAGGAATTTGAGTCACTACTAAACAGTGCAGAAAACAGGCCCGAGTGATTTTCATTCCTCTTCATCCTAACTTACTTGGTCTCTGAGAGTTTGGATACAGAAAAAAACCCCACACCTACTTAGAAAATACATACAGTGTCACGCTGGCACAAGGAAATAGTTCTAACCCTATCACCTTGGCTAGCTCATTTTGACAGGGCATTAGTTAAAGACAGCCAGGTCATAGCCTACAGGCCTTTGCATGTAGGTGAATCATGGTTATAGAAAAAATTAAATGAGAAACTGTGGGTAGCTCCAAGAAAAAAATCTATCACCATCATAGAGGAAATGACCCAAACTGTAAACCTCACTGATGGTGTCTCTTTGGAATAGATGAAGGCAAACATCTTTTCAAAGAACAAAAAATGAAAACGCATACCTGAAGGATGCCTTGCGTTTTAAAGGGATCTTATGAAACCCTAGGATGTTGACATGATATCTAGCAGATGATACAGCAGAAGTTCATACACATTACTTATTTTTTGTTTAAAGGAAATATATTGCTAAATGGCAGAGCAAGACCGGCCTCTATCTTCAAGTCCAACGTTCATTCTAAGTATAGCTATTTCTCTGTTTGCCATCATCATTTAGAAAATGGAGCACAGAATAACAAAGCATTTAAGAAACTGTGCTACTTCCACAAATTATTGTTAAATGTGCTTATGCATTGTTATCATCTCCTAAAGTATTCTTCTGTATTTTCCAGTCCTTACGAGGCGGGTGGGCCACCTGCAGCTTCTCGCTGAGTTCCTTGGATTCTGAGGTTCAGTTATGTAACAATATTCTTTGCTTACATAGCACTCCATACCTCAAAAGCACTTTACACACATTAACTAATTAATCCCACATCCTACCGCTCCCCAACTCTTTGTAGTCTAAATGAATAAATAATTCTCACTTGCGTTTATAGAGTTTGCTTTCCACTGAGAAGGGTCCCAGAGCAACTTAACGCAGGCTTTCATTTCCCACTATCAAATAGCCTAAATTCTGGAAAGCATTACGCAACCTCAGTTCATCAGAGGGTGAGAGGAATAAAGCAGCCCCATGAAAAGGTTGGCGACGTTCAGGCCGACAGCAGTATAACTTGTGATAATCCCATTTAAAAATGTTAATATTCTGTACATAGAACTTCATTAGATGAAATAATTAACTTCAGCTGTATCTGTCATCATTCATTTTCACTTCTTACACACATCCATGTATCTCCTAGATAATGTTTTTGTTTTAGTTACTATGTGTTCTGGCCACAGGAGGACTGAAAGAGGTGGTCTTTTCACAGTGTTAGATGCTGTTGTTGTTGTTGTTGAGTACCCTAGATTCAGAACCAACCCATAGCTGACCCTCCAGTGGGTTTTCAGAGACAGTTAATAGCACAGGAGAAGATTGCCCATCCTTTTTCCATGGAGTAGCTGATGGCCGTGAACTACATGCCTATGGGATTGCAGAGCAGCTTCTTAGCAGATAACGTACACAATTATTTACCATCAAGTATCTCCAGTTCCTTATTGGTGATACTTAAGTACCAATGTTACAAAGACACTAAATGTAAAAGCTCCACCTAATAAATGATCATGAAGACCTTAGTGACTCTTTCTGGCAAACTTGGTTGCTTCCTTTCCAAGCAGAGCCTCAATCAGTAGGTGGGAATACAAACTTCATCTGTGCACTTCTGAAGCAGAGGAAGGCACATAGACTCCAGTGTTCACATATGCCCCCCTCCAATTTCCTCTAAGATTCAAACAAGAATAAAACAGCTGTCAAGTCAACTCTCAACCGTATGTTTAAGAGTGGAACTACTCTATAGGTTTTCAATTACAGTATTCATCAGGACCTCCTTTAATTCTTACTTCTGAAGAAAGCAAATCTGCCTCTTAGTAGGTTTGAACTGCTAACCATTTGGTTTAGCAGCTGAACACTTAATTGTTTATACCACTCAGGAAGCCCCTAGCCTACTCACAAACATCACTGCTATTCCTCAGTCAAGAACCAGGAATCTATATGAGACAAGACCTCTAGTGGATTAGAGCACAAAAATCAAAAGGACTTCAGCAAGCAATAAACGTTAGAGAAGATGTGGAGAGACTGTAACTCTCATCCATTTCTGGTGAGATTGTACAACCACTCTGGAAGATAGTTTGATGGTTCCTCAAAAAAACCCTAATATAGACATCCCTTAAGATTCAGTTATCCCACTTCTAGGAATATAGTCCAAGAACAGAGACAAGAATAGATACACATGTTTATACCAACATTATTCATAATAACAAGAAAATGGAAACATCTCAAATGACCACCAACAAATAATGGACTGAGAAAAAAAATTGTGATACTTTTACTCAATACTATATAGCATTAAGGAACAACAATTTAATAAAATACTATATTGCATAGGAAAGTCTAGAAAGCATTATGCTGAGTGAACAAGCTCAATCTCATAAGGACATATACTACATAAACTATTATTATAAAAATAAAAGGATAACTGTTGTATAATGCCTCCAGAAACTCTATGAACTCTGATAAATGTCGATAGTTGTAGAGGGGCTTCAGGCCTTTTATTCATAGGGTCACGATGAGTCATGCTCAACTCGAAGGCAATCAACAAAAACACAACAATTGTATAAAGGTCCAAAAGATGAAGGGAAAAAGGGAAATGGGACAGAAAATAGGGAAAGGGAAAAATTACTAGATAGCAGAGGTTAGTAAGAAGATGAAGAGGTGAAGGAATAAGAAATAGTCAATGAGGACTCAAAAAGACAGGATGAGGAGAATAACAAGAGATGAATAGTGATTAATTTTATAAAATATAATATGTATAAATGATTACATTAAACTCAATGTAAATGAAAGATTGTTTAACACACAATGTATATGAATTAAACATAATGTATAAGAATTATTGTATGCAAACCAATTTAAAAAATAATTCTGTAAAAAACTCAATGACCACAGTTCAAGTACTTGTCACTGAATTTTTTACCTTTCTGTCTAAATTTAAAAGAAAATTGTAATTGCTTTTTTGCCTTGAAGCAATTGTCTAACTAAAATGTCTAAAGTTTAGATATTATATCATGAGGATTAAAAGAAGTATGTAAACAAACATAATTTTAAACTTTTCCAAGCTCTAATGTGGAGCTAAAAATGTATGTATACTCATTTTATATTATATTTAAATGTATTTATAATGACTTAATCATTTTATAGTTTTTCCTCTAACAATTCAAACTCTCATATATATATTTTTCTCTCTCTGTAGTCTCTGTGCCTAATTTTACAAATGAGTGAGCTACATATTCGCTTTCATTAAGAGGAAATAGATTACTATAATTGATTTGTTTTCTTTCATTGAAAACAAATTTTCTTTCTGCTGTATTTAAGATTCCTCCTCATCAGAATGTGCTGTGTTTGCTCAATCTATAAATGCTAGAAACAAGTGTTTAATAGATTTCAACTCTCCCATACAAACACTGGTCCATAATAAAAACTACACAAATGTTTGTCAGGAATAAATAAGTAAGTACACTGTTCATTCAAATATGGCTGAAAAGCATGCTCCTTCACACTTCTGATCCATATTTTCTTGTGCTATCTCTTCCAATTGGAATAGTTTCCCTACTCTGTATCCTGCTGCTGCAAGTCTGCCCCACTGGTTTATAAACATCATGTAAATATGTATGAGCTAGGGAGTTTGCTACATATATAAACTCCTGAGTCCCCGACTGCTTGTTGCTGATTTAGTAAATCTTGAGAAGTGCCCAGAAATCAGGATTTAAACAGCATATCCTTAAGGTGCTTTAGAGATAAATCAATTTCATATCGGACTTTGCATATTTATTCCTTGTCTTATTCCTTACAAACCACACAACAACAGAAAATATGTCACATTGATATTGTGATCTCTTATTACACTTATATAGTGCCTGTAAATACAGGAAGCATTCTTACAAACCTTCATGTGGCCACGTTCTATTCAATCTCGGCTTCCTTCAGGAATCCAATGAATGATTCATTGTTCCAGGAAGTGGTTTTTGTTTGTATAAGAGTTTATCCACTTGCTGGTAAGAAACAAATTTGTCTTAGAGAAAATGCAGTCAGCGTGCTCCTTGGAGGCAAGGATGGTGAAGCTTCAACTCACATATTTTGGGGGATGTTGTTAGGAGGGGCTGGTTCTGGGAAAAGGACATCGTGTCTGGGAAAGTAGTGGGTCACTAGAGAAGAGGAAGACCCTCAATGAGATAGGTTGACACAGTGACTAGAACAATGGGCTCAAGTATATCAAGAACTGATGAGGATGGCATAGAAAAGGGTAGGATTCAGACCCTGTGGCGGGGTTGTTATGAGTCATAGTTAACTCAGTTACACCTAATAACATAATAAAAAATAGATTGAGTGTGACCTATGGAGCTTCATTTTTTCACTTTCAGAACCCACCATGTTCATGATACCTGGTGCATAATTAGCATATGATTCTTCCTACAGAGCAGGGTTTAATTCATGGCAGTAGACACTTCAACCCAGTGAGAGCCTAATTGGTTTTTTTGGATGTAGAAGTGGAAGATGTTTACACAGCAGAGTCTTTATCCATGTGCCACAGTTATCCCCTGTCTAAAGTAGCATTTCCTCTTACATTTTATTCATTTACGGGATCTCCCTGTGTATTGTAAGCACTTAAAGTTTCTAAACTCCAATATTTAACTAATCCATAGATATTATGTTGATAACCCAAAGGCCAAGATTCTCTGTTGATTTGAATTCACTAGTGACTCAGACGAAGAAAGATGGGTAATCTCCTCTCATGTGATTTACAGCCTTGGAAACACAGCAGAGAGGCAATTCTGAGCCAGTTCTCACCTACTTAGTGAGAATCTTCAAAAATTAAGCTGAGAATTTCAGTAAGATCTTCCACTCCGGCTATAATTATTTAAACATACCTTTCCATTTCCCATCTATTCTCCCACAAGAGCTAATGAACACTTGTTACAGTTGTATCACTGGCTAGTTTTCTAGGAGGAGACTGCCCATATTTCTCCTGCAAGTAACAGGTGGATTAAAGACCCAACAGTTGTTTTAGCAAGCTGAATGGTTACATGCTTTGTCACCAAGGTCCCACAATTTTGCATATTTTATATATGTATACAATGTATATACATATAACTAAATTGTATACATATATAAAATCTTTGTTGGGATACAATTTCAAAGAAAATATGTTGTTGTTGTTAAGTGTCGTCGAGTCGTAGACAACTCATAGGGACCCTATGAACAAAAGACCTGAACACTGTTCATAGAGTTTCCAGAGGCAAGGCATTTTGGAATGTGGATGCCACTCCTGCTTCCAAGCTTATTTTAATTGGGAAGCTCCACCAAACACTATCCATCATGGATAACCATTATTGCATCTGGCACATCAGTGTCACAGTGTTGAGTGTCACAGCAACCATGAGTTACCTCTGTACAGCAATTCACAGACCAGTGCTATATACCACTTAGAAGTATGTTTGACAAAAACAATTTAAACCAGGCATGAGGGCCTCAGATTACAATCTCCCACCTTGGCTTGGTACCATAACTCTCTTTCCACTGGGCCAACGTAGCTCTCCCTAAGTTGTCATTGCTGTTGTTGTTAAGTGCCATTGAGTCATAGACGACTCATAGAGACCCTATGCATGAAAGATTTGAGCACTGTTATAGAGGGGGAAAAAATTCCAAATCCAGAGAATATCCCATATACACATACAAAGGAATAACTCATTCTAACTCTGAATCTCAAAAGTGATGTCTTCAGTTCTTCCAAAGACTGAGAGTCCAGAAAATCTGGTGACAGGGGAACTGTTAGTCACTGAACTGCCATAGGCATGAAATAAAACTACCAGAATATGTTCACAAGTGTTTCCACAAAATTGTGGAAACAATACATTTTTTTAGGATGTTTCCTGCTACATACTACATTATTGTAAGTAAAAATCTAAGTTTTAAGTTTCATGTAGTAGAAAAGCTAAGAAAACCGAACAGAACTCCTAGGGGCCGCCTGAGTTACCACTTAGCCACAGAAGAGGAAAGCTTTTCTATGACCATTAATATCTATAGGCCTGGTTTAAATAATGGCAGGCCTCAGATTATGACCAAGTTCTGTTTCTAAATCTGTCTTTATGTAAATTAACACTGTTATATATGTCTTGTATTTAATGTCAGTTACCTAAATAGTTATCTAAGATTTGGTATACAGAATACCTATCTATTCATAAAAAGCACTAAAGAAATTCAAGATACACTAAAAACATCTTTAATAAAATAATTTGCTGTTGAGTATAGTAGGAGTAGTAATAATAATCATCATCATCATCATCATCATCATAATAATAATGTTTTTATACATGTGACAAAGTAGTACACTCTGCTATTATGAATAATTATATGTACCTCAAATATTTCAAAAAATTAACTTTATACTATTGGTTTGTATCAATAAATTGTACATAAATTTAGAGATCTGTAACCTAAAGACTATCTATATTATCATCAATAAATACAATATGAGGGTAACACTATTACCTAAACTTTATTGAAAATTAAGGAATAAATACAAAATATTCCACTGCCATTAAGTCATAATCAATTCATAGTTGACACTACCGTGGGTTTCCAAGGCTGTAATGTTGCAGTTTATACTGAATGTACCATGGACTGCTAAGAGAACAGACAAATTCATCTTGGAGAGGTTGAAACGAGGCTACTCCTTAGAAGCAAGGATTTTGAAGTTTCGTCTGAGATTTTCTGGGCATGTTGCAGGGAGGGACCAGTCCTTGGAGAAGGACATTATGCTTGGAAGGGTGGAGAGACAGCATAAGAGAGGAAGACCCTTGATGAAATGGATTGAGTCAGTGCCTGGGGTAATGGTGGTAGGTGTGTCACAGCCAAAGAAGTTAGCTCAAGATAGATCAGGATTCAGGGCTGTTGTACATGGGGTCACCATGAGTCGCAAGAGACTAGACAGCATATAACAACAATGGCATGTTGCACAAGAGGAAATTACCCATCTTTCTTCTGAGGAGCCATTGCTGGATTTGAACCAGTGATTATCCCAACAGACCTCCCTTCGAATGTATGTAACACTTCACAATTTTTCAAAACACTTCAGGTGATGCTCATTATTAAATTTTTATGATAGTCTTGAAAAGTAGATGAGACTGGCATTGTAAATCTCCTTATCCATAGAATAGAACGGAGAATTTGAGAGATAAAATTATTTGAAAAATGGACTGTAGCTAATTTTAAAAGTCAAGATTAACTTTTTCCCAAGGTCAGTAAATATAGAAAATGTCTTCCTTTCTTCCATGAACACTTCAATAGGAGTTTTCAATATATATGATTGAAATCATATATAATCAAATTTCAAAGCAGATTTTTGGTCTAAATGTAAAATGAAATAGATTTAAATTAGCTAAGTTATTATATTATTTTCATTTGTTAACTACTTGCACTCCTTACATACAAATATACACATAAAAATTAAACATACAAGACAGTGTAGTGATTTAGAAATTATTTTTAAATCATTAAAGATTTACTGAAATATTTACCTCCCATAACTCTAGTTGAATGCTCTGTGTATAATAAAATTTCCATTTATATATTAATAGGTTTATAAGTGATTAAACTCAGAAGTCTAAATGTTTCCTACTGTACGAAGCTAGTCTTTTATTTTGATAAAAAATTCTAAGTGAATAAAATTTTTTTAAGTGCATAAAATTTATGAAATTATTTTTATCCATGATACATTTTTTCCTTGCAATGTTTTACTAAAATAAACACTTTCAGTGATTAAAGGATATGTGACGTTGTTCTCCTATTACATAAAATGGTAAGTTAATAACCCCAATGGAACAAATATGAAAAAAATTAAAATTCTTAATCTTGATATAAATGATGTAGAGACCTTAAAATTGTCTGTATTTTAAAGGACATATATTTTTACAAAATATTTACAAGTCATACAAAACCCTTAAAGATATAGTCACACAATCTGCTTTCTTATATCACCAAGTGTATTATAAACAACATTGTCTCTTTAAAAGTAAATTATTAATATCGATTTTAAAATGTATGTGTTTTCATCTTCTTAGAAATAAAAACAAGGAAAACAAATTTATAGAAAGTACGGTACCTTTAAAAAGGGTCAGTCCATGTAAGTTTCCTTTGATTTTAGTCAGTTTCAGTTCCATTTGTCAGGCCCAACCTTCTCTACATGTCCTTTTGAAAATTGAAAGTAAGGATTCCACTTACAGAGCTCACAGGCTGCCACTAAAGTGATCCCTAAAGTGATTAATACACAAGAAAATAAACTTTACAGTTGTCAATGTGATTGAAATGATGAACAAAACTTTAAGGGGTTTGTATGATTTTGAACCACTTGGCCTTTTGCATATTACATGACTCAAAACCAGTAATAATATTTTTATTAATATTTTTACAGGTGAAATTAAAGTATATAACAGACTATTACATTTAAATGTCTGTTAAAAAGAAAGCAACTTCTACATAAAGCCAAACAATTACTTGATATTGTTGAAAAGTTTTTAAAAGTGAGAAATTTCTGGATATGAAAAATTATGCTTATAAAGTCATTAATATACACCCCCTGAAAAAACAAGTATTTATTAAATAAATTATTATTGTTGTTAGGTGACAATTAAGTTATTCACTCCTAATTATAATGCTCTTAAGTAATTATAAATCAATATAAAACAAAAGTTTACATTTTCAAACACAATGAAACTACTTTATATAAAGTTTATTTTATGAGAATTAAAAGATTACATGTATATGTGCACATATATGTATATAAGGGAGATCTGGTGCCCTAGTGGCAAGAAGCTCCAATCCTGAAGGCATGCAGTTCGAGGCCACCAGCTGTACTGTGGGAGGACAGGCAATCTCCTCTCATGTGATTAATCACCTCTGGGTTAGCTGTGGGTGAGTTCCGATTCAATAGTACACAACAACAACAACAACAACAACAACATATGCATATATGTAGGTCCGTGGTCGTACAGGGTTAAACATTTGCCTGATAACTGAATTGTTCTAGCTTTAAACCCACCAGGTGTTCCATAGGAGACTCTCATAAAGATTAAAGTCTTAAAAATTCTGTGCCATTCTATACTATCGGGTCACTATAAATTGAAATTGATTCAACAGCTATACTTCTCTATATATGTGAGGTCTGCTTCGTTTTTAGTCTAAATTAGAATAATTACTCATAATCATTGCTACTGAGTTAAAAGCAACTGATAGCTGACTTTTCAATGAGTTTTCAGAGACTGTAAATCACACTAGAGGACATTAGTCATCTTTCTCCTGTGGAGCAACTGGTAGATTCAAACTGCCTGCCTTTGAGTTAGCAATGCAACTTTTTACCTACTTGGTCACCTGAGGTACTAATATTCTCTTGCTTGACATTCTAAAATAAAAAAAAATCGCTGTAAAATCGTTATATATTTTCAATGGCAGCTTTATTCTGACCATATATGCTTCAAGTGACACGAGGTTCAGCATAAACTTGAATTACAATTTAATTCTTTGGTGCTCAATCTATTATCTTCAGTGAAGCTTCAGAAATGTTTAAGGGTAAAATAAACAAAGGTAATAATGTTTAACTCAATAAAATGTAAGGAGATAGAACATATAAAGCATTGAACACAATACCCGAGATAAACTACACACTCAGTAAGTGCTAGATGTCTTATTTTCACTTTTCTTTGATCCAATATAAAACTGTTTTAGAGATCTGTTAGATCATGTAGTATCAAGCATTATGTTTATAATTGACAAGACATTTATTTAAGGAGCCTTAGTGGCATAAGGAACGTCTCTCTAAAAATGTTACAGGGCAACAATGTCAGTTCAAAGACTAAGCATGCCTCATCTAAGCCATAGTACTTTCAATTACTTCCCATGCATCTTAAAGTTGGACAATGGATATAGATTACAGAAGATCGGTCAATGTCTTTGAATTTTGGTGTTGGAGAAGAGTCCTGAATATCTCATGCACTGGCAAAAAACAAACAAGGTCATCAAGGGTGCTCTTCAGAGGCAAGGATGATACAAATCTGTCCCACATACTTTGGCCATGTTTTTAGGAGGTCCACAGTATGGAAAAAGACATCATGCTGGAAACAGTAGAGGGCCAACACAGGAGAGGAAAACCCTTAATAAGATGGATTGACACGGTGACTGGAATAATGGTCTCAAGAATTAGAGAAGATGAGGATGGTGCAGGATAGGGCAAGGTTCAGACGTGTTGTTTGTAGGGTCACTTTTAGTTGTAGTACTGATAAAGAGTATTTAATATACCATGCATTATCAAACGAGCAAACAAGTTTGTCTTGGATAAAATGCAACCAGTATGCTTTTTGGAGGCAAGGATGGTGAAACTTTGTCTTACCTACTTTGAAATATTGTCAGGAGGCTAGTTCTTGAGAGGGGGGAAAATCATGCTTTTGAAAAGAAGGTCTTGGACAGAAAGGAAGATCCTCAATAGGACAGACTGACTCAGTGATCATAATGGCTTTGAGCATGGGAGAAATCATGAAGATGGGACAGGACAGGACAAGGTTTCAATCTGTTGTTCAGCAAATCACTGTGAGTCATCATTGATTCAAAGGCAACAACAATGATAATGATTAAAGAGTTAACCATCTTGTGAATTCTGGTAAATAATTAAACTCTTCTGAGATCCAAAGTGTTTCTAATTAAATGGAAATAAGGAGACATCTACTTAACAACTGGAATATGAAGATGACACAACTTTATCAGCATACAACAAAGACAATATGAAACATTTACTAATGAAAATTAAAGACTTATAGCCTTAAGTATGGATTTATTTCTCAACATAATAAAAACAACAATTCTTGCAACTGAAACAATAGCCATTATGATAAACGAAGGGGGGGAAAAGGAAGTTGTCAGGGATTTCATTTTATTTGCATCCACAGTCAGCAACCATGGAAGGAGAAGTCGAGAAATTAAAGTATTGCATTTATGTAAACTTCTTGACTAGGGATGATAGAAAGAGAATTGATGCCTTTGAGCTGAGATGCTGGAGAAGAGTGTTGAATATATCATGGACTTCTAGGAGAACAAACAGGTTTGTCCTGGAGAGGGTGAAACCAGAATGCTCCTTGGAGTCAAAGATTCTGAAGCTTCGTCTGACATACTTTGGGCATGCTGCAAGGAGGGAGTGGTCCTTGGAGAGGGACATCAAGTTTGGGAGAGTGGAGGGATGGCACAGGAGAGGAAGACTCTCAATGAGATGGATCGATTCTGTGAGTCAAGTGGTGGGAATGAGTGTGTTTGAGAAGGAGAGGTTGGCACAGGATAGAACGGCGTTTAGAGTCTTGTACATAGGGTTGCTATGAGTTGCAAGTGACTCAATGGCAGATAACAACAACATTTGTATAAATGTGCTAAAAAGGAACTATTAAAATTACTGAAAATCACAGTCAACAAAATAGGATTAGAGGGAAATTTCTTCAACACAGTCAAACGTATATACATGTACCAGAGAGCCAACATAGTTCTCAATGGAGAGAGATTAAAGGCAGTCCCCTTGAGAACAGGAACTAGGCAAGGATGCCGACTATAACCTCTCCTATTCAATATTGTATTGGAAGTCTTAGTGATAGCAGTAAGGCAAGAGAAGGAAATAAGATGTATTCAAATTGGCAAAGAGGGGGTAAAATTATCTCTCTATGTAGATAATATGACAATTTACTTCAAAAACCCTAAAGACTCAGCAAGAAAACTAATCGACATAGTTAATCAGTTCAGCAAAGTGACAGGATACAAGATCAACATACAAAAATCAATTGGATTTCTCTACAGTGACAGAGAGAATACAGAACTGGAGTAATAAAAACAATACCCTTCACAAATAGCTAATCACAAGAATAAATACTTCAGAGTAAACCTAAGCAGAAGCACAAAGGCTCTGTTCAAAGAAAATTACAAAACATTATTACAAAAAACAAAAAGAGACCTTGGAGAAGTGGAAGACTATCCCTTGCTCATGGACAGAAGACTCAATATTGTGAAAATGACAATACTACCAAAAGTAATTTTCATATTCAATGCAATCCAGGTACAAACACCAATTCCATCCTTCAACAAGATGAAAAAGACAATCTCCAATTTCATGTGGAATGGAAAGAGGACCAGAATAAGCAAAGCTCTCCTTAAAAAGAGAAACAAGGTAGGAGGCATCGCACTCCCTGATTTCAAATCCTGCTACACTGCTGTGGTGGTCAAGACAGGATGGTACTTGTATAATGATAGACACATAGATCAATAGAATAGAATTGAAAATCCAGAAATAAGCCAATCTACCTATGGTCAACTGATTTTTGACAGGAGATGAAGACAGTTAAGGGGGAAATGACAGCCTGTTTAACAAATGAAGCTGGCAAAATTGGAAAACTATCTGCAGAAAACTCAAGCAAGACCCACACCTCACTCCATACACAAAAACCAATTCAAAGTTGATTACGGACCTAGGATTAAAATCAAGGACTATAAACTTCATTTCAAAAAGGTTGGAAGAACTCTAGAAGTCCTAATTCACAACATAAACAGTCTTCCAAGCATCCTGGTAAATTTACAACCAGGAGAGGTAAAATGAATGGGATCTTCTAAGAATCAAATCCCTATGCACATCCAAAAACTTCTCCAACAGGATAAAAAGGGAAGACACAGATTGAGAAAAGAATATTTGGTAATGACATGTCAGACAAGAGACTTATATCTTGAATTAATAAAATACTCAAGTATCACAACAAGATAAAGGTAAGTAACCCAATTGAAAAATGGGCACAAGATATCAACAGATCCTTCACCAAAGAAGACATTCAGATGATGAACAAACACATGAAGAAATGTTCAAAATCCCTAGCTCTAATAGAAATGCAAATCAAAACAACTATGAGATATCATCTCACCCCACTAAGGATAGCAAAATTTAACAGAACAGCAAACATCAAATGTCGGCGAGGTTGTGGAGAAACTGGAACCCTTACTCACTGTTGGTGGAAGTGTAAAATGGTACAACTACTATGGAAGGCTGAATGACGCTTTCTCAAAATGTTGCAGATAGAAATACCATTTAACTGACACTTTCTCAAAACATTGCAAATAGAAATACCATTTAACTGAGCAATTCCACTACTGGAAATTTAGCCTAAAGAAACATTAACTGCCACCCAAGCTGATACATGCACAGCCATGTTTATTGTGGCTTTGCAATAGCAAAGAGCCAGAAACAACACAAGTGCCCATCAATAAACGAATGGATAGAAAAACTCTGGTATATTCACACAATTGAATACTATGCAGCATTTAAAAACAAAGAACTCATGAAATATTATACAAAATGGGTGACCCTGGAAGACATTATGCTGAGTGAAATACCTCAGTCACAATAGGACAGATATTGCATAGCACCACTGTTGTAAAATGGGACTGACATCAGGGTTGAGGAAAGACAGAGAAAGATGGGATAAATTATGTATATTGCATTGAAACATATGAGGCAGGAAACTGTTTAAAAGGGATATATGATTGGGTATTATTGTCATGACAGGAGTTCAGAATGAAGGCTGCACAGTGGAGTGGACTTGGGGATGGGATTGCATAACAATGAAAGAGTTTTTCTTTTACTTTTCAAGAAAAAGAATAAATTGAGGAGGAGAGGCATAGACAGGAAGAGAAGTACAACAATTAATGACTGGAAACCCTAAGTCTCTGTAAACTTTCATTAAAATGAATAAAAAAATTACTGAAGAGCAAAGACATCACTTGAAAGACCAAATGTTTGTTTCCAGAGTCCAGCCATGGTATTTTTAATTGACTCATAGCATATGAAATTTGAATAATGACTTAGGAAAACTGAGGAATAATTGATGTCTTTCAACTGTAATGTTAGAGAAGAATATTTTATATAGTGTGTAAGGCCAAAAGAAAAAATAAATCTATCTTTGAAGAAACATAACCTCCTTGGAGCAGAGGATGGTGAAACTTTCCCTTAACCACTTTTGGCATGTTGTTAGGAAGGGACAATCCCTGGAGAAGGGCATCATGCTAGTTAAAGCAGAAGAAGGTCAGAACAAAGGAAGATGATCCGTAATGATTTGGACCGACATGGTGACTGCAGCAATTTGCTCAAGCACACAGCAGTGATAGATCAGGATGGCAAAGGATGAGACAGCATGGATTCTATTGTAAACAAAGTTGCTATGAGTTGGGGATCACTCAACAGCATCTAATAGCACCAACTTCTTCTTTGTGGTTGTAACAAAGGTAAGTGAAATTAGTTGTACATGTACAGCACAAATGAAAGGGGCCATTTTAGAATTGATTAACAGCACCAAAATAGAATACCACATTCTAGAATTCAAGGCACCTGGGAAACGCTTCTATAATTTCAAGTGTATACTAAACGAGTTATATAGGTTCAGTATAAAAACCGAGTTAAACAAGAAAACAATGTATTTTCAACCTATCTTTCAATTTTTGCACTGCCTGCTATCAGATATAGGACACAGGGAAGGTTATATAACTGCTCAGTTTTTGAGTAATTAAAAAAATAATACCTCCCACCCTATTGTATCAAGGTGTTATTGTTGTGTACCGCTGACTCAGAACTGAGCCATAGCTGACCCTCTAGTAGGTTTTCAGAGAGAGTTAACCACACACAAGAGGAGATACCCCATCTTTATCCCATGGAGCAGCTTCTGGCCTCAAACTGTGTGCCTTTGGGATTGCAGCGTAGCTTCTGGCCACTAGGCCACCAAAGTTCCTGTATCAAGGTAATGACTAAAATTAAATTAGATGTAAAACACGCAGCACTTTTCTCGGCACAGTGTAAGGATCAAAATGGAATCAAACTAAAAATTCAAACTTCATGGCATAAAGTCAGGACCCACTTACAGCTGACACTCCAGTAGAGTTTTGAGGCTACAAATTTCAGGCGTGAAGATTGCCGATCTTTCTCCCTCAGAGTTACTGGTGGATTTGAAACTTTGGGTTACCAGAGTAACTAATCCTTGACTCCACCATAAGAGGTGCTCAGATACGAACAGTAGTATAAAATATCATACTGACTGACTTCAGGTACATCCAAAACCAAACGTTCACTTCATTCTTTATTTCTTTGCTAAGGTTTGTCTCAGCTTCAGCAAGCTGTGATCATCTCCTAAGGAGCTCCTTTTGTTCTTTACTTGCTTCAGCAGTGTGAAAGGAAGAAAAATAATACATACTAAAGTCCTCAAATTCAGGTTAATTAAAATTGTTAGTTGTAGAATTTGGGAAGTAGGCTCCAAGTGCTTTCAGCCAGCAGAGGGAAGGTCTGGTAAAGGGGTCAGCCCATTTGATTAATATAACAAAGAATGAAGCTGTTTTTCCTGAAGTTCTCCTTCTGGCTGCTCTCTGCCAAGTGAAGACTCCAAAGGACAATCCTTCACACATACACAGTCCGCCTCCACTTTAAAAATAGTGTTCTACTATTTTAAGAACATTACTCACTGAATGGAAGAAATAGAGTAATTGGGGATACAGATGGGAGAAGAGAAACAGGAGCTGTAGAAACCACAATCCTATGTGAGCTTTTAAAACATGGTTATTGAGATCCATTTAGGGGAAAAGATGAATAAATTATTCTCCCATCAAAATGTAGATACAAAATTGGACACAGATGGTGACATCTATGATATATCTCCTTTTTTGATATTCAATGAGCTGATTAACCTACTTCCTAAACAACATGCCTCCAAAAACACTATGAACTTTAATAACTCTCGATAGTTTTAGAGGGGCTTCAGGTCTTTTATTCATAGGGTCTCTATGAGTCGTGCTCGACTAGAAGGCAATCAACAACAACCACTCTGGGATATAGTTCATGCTCAATCATTCATCATCATTCATTCAATATCTAATTTATATATTCAACAAATATTTACAGAGTTTATACCCCAAAATGTAATAGGTACCAAGTGTGTAAAATAGGTATCAAGGTTAGAAAGATCAACACAAAAGATTTAAGTTCTCAGAGATCTCACCTACCAGTAACAGGATCTGGAGAACTAAAAGACCATTCAAATACAGTGGAAAGAATGGTAGGGAGGTGGAAATTTGTCTGTCTGTCTGTCTATCTATCTATCTATCTATCTATCTATCATCATCTATCCTGTCACTCCATATTTCTATTACCTATTTGTACTATATATAAGTTATATGGAGGTCAGAAAAGATCACACTAGGGAGGCAATTATTCAGTGAATTTTAAGTAATGTAAAATTTTTTGTCAGAAGGATAGTATTTCAGAAAAGAAACAATGTTCAATATAGACAAAGGAAAAGGTAATGTATATCCAAGAAACTGCAAGAATTGTTCATTCTTACCCAGAGGTAACGTGGGTAAGAAGCACAAGGAGGTAGATATAAAACAGGAAGGGTACCCACAACTTATTTCAATTTTCTTACTGTGCCCATAGCCAGGAGGTACAATATAAATAAGATGAGAGAGAGGCCATGATTTCAAGTATAGTTGTATGAATATAACTTATGTTGTTGCTGTTTGCTATCAAGTTGGAACTAACCCATAGTTGATTTTCCAGTGGATTTTCAGGGGCAGTAAGGAGCACTAGAGGAGAGCGTCCATCCTTTTCTCAAGGAGCAACTTTTGGATTCAATGCACATGCCTTTGGGATTACAACACAACTTCTTACCATTGGGTTACCAGATATAGAACTAGCACACCGTTGACCTTCTAATGGGTTTTCAGAGGTAATTAATCGCAAGGGAAAGAGACTGCCTATCTTTCTCCCCTGGAGCAGTTAGTGAATTCAAACCATGTTTCTTTGGGTTGACAGAACAACTCCTTACCACTAATACATATGTTGTTATTGTTGTTGTAGTTGTTGCTATGTACCATCGAGTTGCTTGCGACTCATAGTGACCCTATGTACAACAACCCTAAACTCTGTTATATCCTGTGCCAATCTCACTGTCTCTGACACACCTACCCCCACTACCCCAGTCACTGAAGCAATTCACCTCATTGAGGGTCTTTCTCTCCTGTGTTATCCCTTCACCCTCCCAAGCATGATGCCCTTCTCCAAGGATTGGTCCCTCCTTGCAGCATGTCCCAAGTATGTCAGACAAAGCTTCAGAATCTTTGCCTCCAAGGAGCAGTCTGGTTTAACCCTCTCTAGGATGAACGTGTTATTTTCTTAGCAGTCTATGTGCTGTTTAGTCACCTGCAACTCATTGCACTCCTAAGTAAAACAGCTCTAATGCCGGCCCTATCTTGAGACAGTTTCACTAACTCCAAAACACCTATACAGTATATATAATATGTAAAGTTCTTTGTATAGCATATATTTTCATATATATGAAAATTAGTTTATAATATTCATAACATTGGTCCTAGTCATAACAAAGAAAAAAAACCAAACAAACCCTCTAATTAATCCCTCTCATTCCCATATATGTAAAACTAATGAATTCTAATTTTAGGGCCTGATTAGCTTCTAGTAGTCATGATTGAATAGGATTGGATAATGGAGACTATAAGTTAATGTTTGAACTGCCACTGCTCTGATATAGTCAACACGTATTTTCTGGGAGATAACTCTTCTCACAGACTTGACAGCTTTTGATATGTCTTCCACATGGTCCTTGCAGACACTTATACCTTCTATGTTCTCAGAATGTCCTTTGCTTCCATCTCTAGTTCAAGGCAGGCTTCCTTGTCACATGTTGCTTGTTTTTAAATTATATAGTTACTATAATCCTGGAACTGAGGATACTTTGCTCCCAAACATGAAGAGATGTTCTTCTATGTAGCCATCAATTACCAATTTCCAGAAAAAAGTACTTTTCTTACATGAAGGAGTCTCAACCAGAAGGAGATAAATATTCCTAACTGAGAGGGCCCTCTCAAGTATCTTAGAGTCAGCTCATCTCAGCTTAAAAAAGCTCACTGTTAAACTTTCTGGAATTTTACAAGCTGAGTGTTTAACATGGTATTAATCAGTAATTTTTATAAGCTTATAATTAAATAAATTAGATTAAAAATGAACGTGTGGAGTGCTAAAATTCATCACCCCTTAATTAGTTTACCAAATTTAACTCTTTAGAGTATCTGAATAAGGATTACCATAGATGAATTGATGTCTTTGAGCTATAATGCTGGAGAAGAATTTTTAATGTACCACGGACAAAGAGCAAACAAATTTATCTTGGAAGACCATTGACTGCCAAAAGAATAGACAAATCTGTTTTGAAGGAACTTCATCAAGGGTGTCTCACATATTCTAAGAATATGTTAACAGGAGAGGTCATCCCTTGGGAAAAAAGCATCATGCTTGGGATATTAGAGGATTACTAAAAGAAAAGATGACCTTCAAAGAGATGGATTAAAGCAATGATTTTTAACATTGGGATCAAGTATGGCAGAGATCATGATGGTAGAGCAGTACAGTTTGGATTTGCTTCTCATAGGGTCGCTGTTAGTCACGATGGCACCGATCAACAAAAATAACACATTCTCAAGGTTTTTGTCAGGAGGAGCAGTCCTTGGAAAAAGATATCAGGATGGGAAGTACAGAGGATCAGAGAACTACAGGAATACCCTGGACAAGATGCAACAGTGGGACTGAACGATGGATTTGAGATTGATAGAGAGTTTGAGGAAGAGCAGGATATTGTTTATGAGGTCATTACGAGTCAGAGTTGGCTTTATGGCACCTAATAACAACATCTATAGAAGGAAAACAGTATGTAATGTTTCGCCTCTATGCATTTCCTTCTAACTTTGTGTTCAATGATAATATATTATTGGTTTTAAATCAGTAGTACTAGAAGCATCACAGAAATTGGCAAGTCCTATCAATCAGCGTTTTGATAAAGCCATTTGTATCACACGATACAAATATAGAAAGTCTATGTGCAGGTCATTGAATAACAGAAAGCTTAGGGGATGCTTAAAACGATTCTTAAATTTAAAAATAACTTGTAATATACCGCATTCACATCCTGTATAATTAAGATCTGACAGGACTTCCTCTGATCTTTAGCTTTGAGAGTCCCATCAAGTTCAAGATATATATATATTTTTTACCCACTTCTTATGAGTAAAAAAAAAATAGATATTTGGGGGAAATAAAAAACTTTTTGCCTTTCCAAGTGGTACAATAGTTAGGTGAGACTGTCTTCCTCACTCAATTCATATTGCTAAGCAATACAATGGCCAGTTTTGGTAGGAACTGGTGGTTGCCTAGCAACCTGCCTACACTGCATTTCAAATCAGCTACCTTAAATATCCTCCTGCAATAGAATTTTTTTGGGATGTTCTGTTGAACTATTTTAGAATGAATTTCCTAAGGTTGTTAAATGACAACACAGGGATATTAGTGAGGCTGGTAAGAAATCCAAACAGTGGTGCCCCTCACACCATTTTTGACTCTGACAACCAGTCCAACAGATGATCCTGACAATCATAATGACTTCTCTTGCTCCAGTGCTCCTCTCAGCAGGAAGTCATTTGATTTGCTAGAGAGGCAAAGAAAGGGTGTTGAGAATAACTGCCTCTGTGAAGATGAAGTGAGGCCAAATGAAATTGTTTGGGAATGAAGTAAAGATGATTCATTCATGTACACTCACATTCATTTAATCAAGGACTACAAGAGGGAAAGCCCAGATTCCACTGTAAAAAGAGAGCAAAGAACAGGTGGGGATGACCGCATCTGAACTTTACCAACTTCATAAAGGGGAACTGTCCCCATCAACAGCATCAACAAACAAAACCGATTCTATAGGTCAGACATGTTTCCCACAATCTTGCACCACTTTCTACTAATTTCAACATCAACTTTACTATTTTCTGAAGTCTAAAATCACAGACCACACAGAACCATAGTGAAGAAAAGGTTATAATCCCAATTAATAGCAGAACACAGTCAGTCCCTCAGGACAGTTTTGGAAACATGCTTACAGACACCTCAGTCTTTAGCCTTGAGGCTTTAGGCCAATGTTACAAAGTTTTAAGTTTTGTCAATTATGGCACTTCACATCCTGTCTCTCTCAAGTCCTCTAGCAGTTCAATAAATTTGGGCAAAATGCTCTTAGCTGTTGTTCTGTGGAAGGTAACAGGCCCAAGGTCAGCTCCATCACAAGTTGGGTCTCTGCATCAGCTGCTATGGCTATTTGCTGATCCTTAAGGAAAAGTTGCATTCTCTTGCTTGCTCTTTTCTGGTAGTGAGGTTCCTCTAACTCTGCCGGTGGATCTGTTCAATTTAATGGTGAAACTAACCAAAATCCTCATGTGAATTGGTAATATTTCTCAATCCCCTTGTGGGCTGATGAGATTAGCCAAAACCCTATGGATAGGCTAACAGATCCTATTTGTATAGGCCCACCTTTGCACATGACTAGGTCAAATTTAAGGACTAGGAAAAACATTTTGAACAATAAAGTACACATCCACTAAGCATGATGGACTCAAATATCCCCTGACTTCATGGGAAATAGACATACAACAATAGTACAAATAGCTACATATGAATGAAAAAATGATTTGAGAACAGAGTATGGTGATGTGTGTGTGTTTGTAACCAAGGGTAGACAAGAAGAACTAGAAAGGAGGGAGAGGTGCAAGTAGGAATTAGCAAGGGAAACAGTGATGAGAGAAGAAAATGGGTTCTGGTGCTCAGACAAAGGGCATGTGGAGTAACTGTTCTGATAGATAAAAGTTCGAGAGATACTTGAAGGATGAGAGAGGTCATGATGTTTGAGTGTGAAGACCACAAGAAGTAGCAAAAATTGATGAGAATCATATAGGTAGTCCTAAGGATCTGAAATTTATCCAGAATAATGACTAGCCACTGAAGAGTTTAAAATGTAGAAATAATATGTTTTTGTGGCTATCTAAGAAAAATTTATCATAAAGATAATTCATAATAAAATCCAATTGCTTTTCTTTTGCTTCATTCTGTTCTAAAAGTAATTTTTATAATATTGGTGGATTAATAAACTTAATAAAAATACATTC
>NW_006399775.1:2197310-2228078 GCF_000299155.1 Elephantulus edwardii
TATAATAAATACCCTTAGGAAACGGGTTTTTTTGTATTTTAGATTAGCAATGTAAGCTCATTTTAATCGATGATGGAAATTCTAATTTATCTTTCAGAGATATTTGGAGGAGTGAGAAACAAATTATAAGATTTTTAGTGTGAGAAGAAAATCTTAGAATACTGAAGAAAACAGATTAAAGAATAGAGTTGACTAAGTTCCAGGTCCCCAGTTAAAAAAAATACTGCATGTCCATTTTGGTAAGCAATGAGCGTATCTTGAACTAGAGTGTTGGCAAGGACATTAAAATATTCTAAAATTAAGTTGACAGAACTCATTGCCTTATTGATTATGGGGTCAGGAAAGAAGAGAGTGTTTACGGTGACTTTGAGGTTTATATCTGAAATAATTGTATCAATCATGTCATACAGCAAAATAGGAAATCCTGGCACCAGGTCAGTTATGAGGGTATGGGGAGAAGGTAGAGATAAACTCACATTTGGTACTGGGTATGTTAAATGTTCCGTGTTAGAGATTGAGACTATAAATAGATGAATACTATATATGGGTGTGATGTTCAGGAAACAATCCTGAGACTTATTTGTAAATGTAATATACATTAATAGAGAGAACGTAATGAAAATCATGGCCCTTAAGTGATTTGTTTGGATAAACAATGTAGAGAAAACACAAGGACAAACCTGGGGGAGTCAACTGTACTGTTCATACTGGCAGAAGGAAAGCCAGCAGAAACTTAGAGGCACTAGTCAGAGATGAGACAAATGACAGAGCAGCAAGGACAAATAGCTGTCCTTTAATATTCTTATCTTTTTCTTCAATAATTGAGTCCCTGATTCTAAGCGCTCAGTTTGCTTAAAAATAAGTTACATTTTCAAGTTACATTACTACTAAATGTGGCCAAGTGATTAAACTGTCAACTGTTGTGCAATCAGAAACAGTATATGAGATACTGCAGAAATCTTTAAAAGAAGGTAATATGTGCTTCGTTCCTTCTTTGTTCCTTGCCATCTGAAATACAGATGTAGCAGTTACAGTCATCTGAACCATGTGGACAGAAACTATTCCCTCAGGACGGCAGAGTAGAAAGCTGGCAGCAACCTGGGTCTGTCTGAACTGAAGAACTAATATACTCACTCTGGGTGGCTAATTTAGGCACATTTTTGTGAGTGGTTTTTTTTTAACCTGTATATTTTAAGCTGCTGTTAAATTGCATTTTCTATTTCAGTCAGTCAAACCAAACCAAAACAATTCTACTGCCATGGAATTGCTTCTGACTCACGACAAGCCCCCATTAGATTTCCAAGGCTATAAATCCTAATGGGAACAGGCTGCCTCAGCTTTCTCTAATGAGCAGTTGAGTTTGAACTGCTGTCCTTTTGTTTAGCAGCCTGACACACAATGCACTATACCCCCAACATAAGCCAGTAAGCCTAAAGGACTCCAAATTTGTAGAGAATGATTATAAGCATATAAATTAAATAATATTATCTTAGATTTTGAACATCATAATGATAAAAATAATTATGAATTACAGACTGTTGCTATTGTAGTTATGTGCCAGCAAGTCACCTGTCACTCATAGTGACCCTGGGTACAACCTGAAGTCTGCCCTGTCCTGAGCCAGTCTCACTGACTCTCTCTGACACATCAACTTCCCTTACCCCAGTTACTGGGCCAATCCATCTTAACTGGCGTCTTCCTCTCCTTTGCTGTCCCTCTGCCTTTCTGAGCATGATGTGCTTCTCCAAGGACTAGCCCCTCCTTGCAACATACCCAAAGTATGTGAGATCAAGCTAAAAAATTGTTGCCTCCAAGGAAAAACTTGGTTTCACCCTCTCCAAGACAGCCCTATTTGTTTTCTTGGCAGTTCAGGGTATGCTGAAGACTCTTCTCCAGTTCAACAACTCAAAGGAATTGATTCTTCTTCTGTCATCCTTAGTCATTGTCCAGCTCTCTGAATTATAAAGCTAAATTGTTTTTCTCTACTAGTGTGCTCCTTAAAGGTGAATGTATGTACAATTTTGTCTCACGTACTGTGGGACTTTTGTTGTTGTTAAGTGCCACCGAGTCATAGGTGACTCACAGCCACCCTACCGAGGAAAGTCCTCAACACTTGTATGACTTTCATCCTCTCTCCAGTTTCATAGGGTTTCCGGGAGCAAGCTATTACAGAAGTGGATGCCACTCCTACTTTCAAGCTTGTTTTAATCGGGGAGCTCCTCCAATCACTATCTGCCAGGGGTAACCGTTAACACATCTGACACATCAGTGGTACAGTGTTCAGCTTCACAGCAACCACAAGTTACCGCTGTACAGCAAGTGGAAATACCAGGACTATACAACCTAGAAGAAGAATGTTTGAACAAACACAATGAAAGACAGGCCTGAGGGCCGGGGATTACCTCCATGGTAATCACTTGGTAGCATCACTCTCTGTCCACTAGGCCAAATGATCACTCTCTATGTTGATGCTATTGTTGTGAAGTGTGGTCGAGTCATAGATGACTCATAGTGACCCTATGAAGGAACTAGTGTATTGAAAAAGATATTTTACTTGGAAAAAGAGGGTAAGGGAGAGGATGACCGTCTGTGAGAGTCACTAACACAATGGCTGTCAAAAAGGCTTAAATGTAGTACAAATCATGAGGATGACACAGAATCCAGCAAGAATTTTTTCTGTTGTACAAGTTGTTATTATGAGTCAGAATCTAAAACAATATTCATAAAGAGGTGTCCCCAAATGGCTCAAATGATTAGAAACTCAGTTTCTAACTGAAAATTTGATTGTTCAAATGCGTCCAGCTATGCCTCAGATGATCTACTTCCAAAACAATCAGCCTTGGAAAATCATATGGAGCACAGTTCTACAATGACCAACACATGAGTTGCCAGGAGTCATAATTTACATAATAGAAACTTACACTATTATTATTCAAAAAGACGGGTTGATATACTATCAAATTAATTTCAGTGCAAGTGATTTCTGCTAAATAACTCCACATAGTCTCTGAAAATGTGTTCCAGTTGGGGAATACCACAGTCTTATGCAGACATTGGAAGAATACCAAACATATGGTATTTCAATAAACACATTAAAGAAGATTTACAGAATACAGTGACATGAATAAAGTAGTTCAAGTATAATATAGTGTTTTTATGTATATGTTACATATATGATGAAACAAACCCGAGATGTGTAAGAACAAGCATTATAATATTTTTTGTCCAGAATCTCTACTCTGTATCACTGTAATTTAGTAAACAAATGGTCGAAAGCATAATTCATTCCACATCCAGCAAGCACTCTACACAGCAACGGAACAGTCTCAATTTTTTTCTGCTTTGCTATAATCCTTATCTCACTGATTGATGAAAAACTCAGATCAATCAGGAGCTATGCCTATGGTTTGATCAAAAGTCAAGGACAAGGAAAGAATCAATGAAGGGACAATAAAAATCAGCATAAAATTTAACCTTGAACTCTTCGTCAGATGAGATGTATTCCTCCAAAGTAAGGGGGTGGGGGGAGTGGTTGGAAAATGCTCAATTTAAAGAGGGAGCAACTTCATTGAACTCAGATTGTCAGAAGAGAGACATGAACATCCTGAATATCACTCAACATACTCCTGAAAAGTAGCTGAAGATTATAATTAAATGGCAATCACTCTTTCAGGAGCATAAAATCACCTTTGCCTGGAGAACAGCTTTTCATATACATAAGGTCATAGATGCCTATTTAGTCTCATAGCATGGTGTTCTTTAGTACGAAGTACTCAAATCTTCAGACTTTTCTCACATAATCTTTAATTTCAGATTCCCTAGAAAGCTTGGTCATTGCAACAAAAGAAAAAGCCACAGAACATTCTTTTCCTAGAGAGTAGCATTCTACTTTTAAACAAAAGGGATTAAATATATACTAGTGCATAGGAAGACTTACTCTAAACATCATCTAATTTGTCAATGATTCAACTCTTTACAAGAGACAGATCAACTCTGCCCCAAACTGAAAAGATAAGCATCAAGAGTTGTCCAAAACAACAGAAATATCAGTGACTTTTGACTTATCAACATAAAATAAAATGCTCTGCACTCTTCGTTATCATCCATTGAGGATAGCCAAGCCTATTTAAAGAATGTCGTCATGTACCCTCCTGTCAGAATTGATCCATAGCTGACCCTGGAGGGGGTGTTCAGAGGCGGTAAACTGCATGGGAGGAGATCACTCATCTTTCTGCTTAGCAGCTGGTGGATTACAACTGAGTACTTTTGCACTGGCACCACAAGCCCTTAGAATACTAAGGCAGATATTATTTTCCAACTTTAATTACCCCAGTGTTTATGCTGCAGAGACAGATAAAAACCAGAACTAGATTTTGTATTTGAATTCTGTAAATAAACTAGTAGAAAATTTAAAAAAATCTGATTCTTTATCTTGTCTAAGAAATAGTTGGATCTCAAATTGTTTTCCCTAGTTAAACAGAATCAATCACCTATTGTTATTGTTGTTATGTTCCACTCATAGGCACCCTATGTAGTTCATTAGCTCTAAACTGCTCTATCCTGAGCCAATCTCATCATCTCACAGATCTAAATACATTTCTCCAGTCAATGAGTCAATCCATCCCATCCAGCGCCTTCCTCCTCCACTCTTCCAAGCATGATATCTGTCTCCAAGGACAGGTCCCTCCTGGCTACATGCCCAAAGTATGTGATATGGAACTGCAAAATGCTGGCCTCCAGGGAGCAGCTTGGTTTCATCCTCTCCAAAACAGATCTTTGTATCATTTCATTTAATGACTTTAATAACTGAATATATTCAGTACTATATATTGAGGGGAAGGGAGAAATTATAATTTTACATTTGCTTTCTTCACCTATCCTCTTGGTCCCATACAACCAACTATTCATCACTTCTTAACCAAACATTTCTTCAAACATTATCTAAAAACCACATATGCTTTAATATTGTGTACCCTCTCCAACCTGCACCCATCCACATCCACACCCTTTCCAATTCATATTGAATACTCTAACATTCTCTCCATTGTGTCTTATCAGAGATAACAACAACAATAAAAGAAATCCAGTTTCTGATGTTGACATTTTGGCCTTCTCAAAGGAGAAATACATTCCCCTCAAGAAACATCCTGAAATAAGGCAAATTCAAAGGAAAGGAATATTGAGTAAAAGAACCCCCAAGCCAGTGTAAAGGAATCAAGTATAAGCATTTTTTTTTGGTTTGTTTGTTTGTTTATTTGTTTTAGTAAGAAACTCTTAATAGAAAAGGGAAGAACACAAAAGCAGTATCAGAATTCTTACTGAGGATTTTTAAACTTAAGTTACAAAAGAAATTATGTTTAGAAGTACAGATGCAGTACTCCTTAGAGACGAGGCTGGTAAGGTATTTCATATATGTTGGACATGTGATGTGCCAGTGTCTGGAAAAAGGAATTATGCTCCGAAAAGTGGAGAGTCAGAGAAAGAAAGGAAAACCCTAAATGAGGGGGCTTGACACAGTGACAGAAAAAAGGAAATGTTCAAAATCATCAGTTATCACCTTGCAATTAAAAGCAATGTGATACCATATTACTCTAGAAAGAGTAGCAAAATTCAATAAGCTAACAGTAAATACTAACAACAGAGAGATTAGCATTCTCATACACAGTTGATAAAGAATATAAAATGGTACTACCACTATAGAAAGTAGTTTGGTGCTTGTTCAGAAGATAGGAAATAAAAAGATCACATATTCCAGCAACCGCACTACTGGGTATACATCTTAAGCAAATAAGAGATGTCACACACACACACACACACACACACACAAACAAAACAAACAAAAAAAACCCCCACAATCCACATATGTATGCACATTTGTAACAGAATTAGTTACAATAGCAAAAAAGATGGAAGCAATCAACTGTCCATCAATGGATGAATTGATAAAGAAAGTATGGTAACTACAACACTAAAAACAATGGAGATTTCACAGAACAGTGCACAGCATGGATCAATCTAAACAACATCATGCTTTGTGAGGCTGGTACAGGATAGGACAGGGTTCAAGTCTATTGTTCATAGGATTGCTATGAGTCATCGGTTTAATGGCATCTAATAGCAGTCACAAAAGGACAATTAATGTTTAATAAACAATTATTAAAAAGTCAAAGAAAAACTTTACACAGAAAGAAAATCATCCTGGTATGGTTTGTTGTTGTTGTTGTTGTTAAGTGCCATCGAGTCCTAGATGACTCATAGCCACCCTATGAATGAAAGTCCTCAACACTTGTGTGACTTTCAACTTTCTCCAGGTTCATAGGGTTTCCAGAGGCAAGCTATTTCGAAAGTGGATGCCACTCCTGCTTCCAAACTTGTTTTAGTTAGGGAGCTCCACTGCCATGGATAACCGTTAGCTCATTTGACACATCAGTGTCACAGTGTTCAGCTTCACAGAGACCACAAGTTACCTCTGTACGGCAAGTGGTCATGCATAGGGTCACTATGAGTCGTCTATGACTTGACAGCACTTAACAACATATAAAGAGACCAGTTGGCCTTGTGGACAGGAAGTGATTCTACCAAACCAAAGGTGGGTGACCCTAATCCGCGGCCCTCAGGCCTGTTTTTAATTGTGTTTGGACAAACATTCTTCTAGGTCCTATATCCGTGGTGTGTCCACTTGCTGTACAGAGGTAACCTGTGGTCACTGTGAAGCTGAAGCTGCGACACTGACATGTCAAATGCAATAATGGTTACCCATAGTGGGCAGTGTTTGGTGGCGCTCCCCAATTAAAACAAGCTTGGAATCAGGAGTGGCATCCACTTCTGTAAATAGCTTGCCTCTGGAAACCTGGAATGGTTAGCAGGGATCTATTTCTAGACTGGAAGATGAGCAGAACGACTGGATTCTGCAAAGATGTGTTTTCTAGTTTGGGCTTGAGACTAGGGTGTGTCTCTTGCTTGCAACAGGAAGTGAACTGATTGGATTTGGTCTCCTATTTAAAAAGGCTTTTGGGCCCTCAGGCTTCATTTTTGTGGATCTCCCGAATAAAATAAGCTTGGAAACAGTAGTTGCGTCCACTTCAAAAAAAGCTTGCCTCCAGAAACTCTGTGAACTTGGAGAAAAGATGAAAGTTTTGTGTTCAAGACTTTTATTCACAGGGTTCTTATGGTTTGTAGACAATGACAATAATATGTTTAGCAGAGAGGAAAAAGAAGGTGGGGTGGGGGTGCGGTCTCCAAAACAAAGCACCAAACAATGGACTTAACACAGTGGAGATCATAAAGACGGTGCAGGACTGAGCAGAGATTCATCTGGTTGTACTGAAGGCTCCTAGGAATCATATCCAACTTGAGGCATCCAACAAAAACAACAATATTGGAACGAAGCAAGTATTAGGGAGAAAAACAGATGAAATTGCAACTAGGGTTTGATTGGACATTGTAAATAGTTTCACTTTAATTAATGTTATAAAAGAAAATATCTATGAATGAAAGCTTAATATCACTTATAAACTTCATTCAAATAAAATTTTTTAAAATTCTAAAGTATCACTCAATGGTTAATTAAACTTAGTCTTACAGTCTACATCCTCTTAAAGAGCAAGAATTAAAAAGCAGACAACAGACTAACTGTAATGGAATGTGGTATTATTTCCATTCCCCAAAGAAGGTTACTGAAGTCACCCATAGTTACATGTTTCCTTGTTTGGGAAGAGACTAGAGCTCTGATTATGTGTTTTTTATCATTTGTTACCAATGTCTCAGATTTTCTTTCCCAGATACTCTCTCTGTTTGCAAAGCAGTATGATATTGCATGATTTATATGGTGTGATACAATTTGACTTATTGATTTTCTTATACAAAGTAACAAATTTTAATCAAAGATGAAGCATTAGAATTTCAGACACAACTTTCACATAAACTGGCTATTTCTAAATTATAGTAATGAAGGATAAAATTAAATTAGTCTTGATTCACCAACTTTGAAAACAATATGTTATTATACATGGTAACAAAAGAAAACCCCCTCATATTCACCATATATGAAAACCTCAGTAGACATTTACATTATTAAGTTCAAGGGCAATTTCTAACATGAAACATCTAACATGAAACATCCTACATATTTACCAAATATGAAGCAAAGTGACTTCAATAAGATATTTTAAAGATTAAACATAGGAAAACATTATGTGAAAAAAGATCAACCAAGCCATTGACACTGAGTTCTGATTCATAGTGACTAAATAGGATAGTCTATAATTTTTACAAAAGCAAACTGCCACATCTTTCTCCCAAAGTAGGTGGGTTCAAACAACCAATCTTTTTGTTAACAACTGAGTGCTTACTCACTGGGTAGCCAAAACATGAAACCAAAAAGTCCCTACCCTCAGGCTGATTTTGATTCATAATGACCTTCCATTGAGTTTTCAGGTCTGTAAATCTTTATTGGTTGGAATTACCTAGATTTCTCCCACAGAGGGCCTGATGAATTTGAATTGACAATTTGTGGTTACCTGTGTAACAAATAACATACGAGGCCATCACTTTCTTAACCACCATCACACTTAACCATTATGCCACTGTTGTTGTTATGTGCTGTTGAGTTGCCTGTGACCTATAGTGACTTTTATGTACAACAACTCTAAAGCCTGACCTGTCCTGAACCAAACTCATTGACTTCGACACAACTATTCCCATTGCCCCAGTTACTCTATAAATACATCTGAACCGAGATCTTCTTCTCCTGCTCTGTCCCTCCACCCTTGGGAGCATGATGTCATTCTCCAAGAACTGGTCCCTCCAAGGCCATGTGCCCAAAATATTTGAGATTGAGCTTCATAATCCTAGCCTCCAAGGACAAACTTGGTTTGACCCTCTCCAAGACAGACTTAGTTGTTTTCTCAGAGGTCCATGGTATGTTCTCCAGCAAGACAATTTGAAGGCATTAATTCTTGTTCTGTCATCCTTAGTCATTGTCCAGCTCTCTGATGAATAGCAAGTAATAGCAAAGACCATGGCCTGTATAAGGCTCATCTTAGTCTCTAGACTGTAATCAATGCTTCTTAGTACTCTGGAGAGGTCCCTAACGTAGATTTTCCCAGAGTAATTTGTCTTTATACCACTAGGGTTCCAAAACTCATTGTGATTATTAGATAATTCAAGGAGATTATGACCATGTGAATAACAATCCTTTCTTGCACCATCCTCATAATCTCTTACACATTTAAGCTCATTGGTGCTGTCACTGTGCCACTCCACCTGGTCAAGAGTCTTTCTCTCTTTCATCATTCCGTCATCTTTCCAATAATGATGTCACTCTCCAATGAATAGCCTCCTCTAGCAACATATCCAAAGCAGTTGAGGCCAAATTTAATCATCTTTGTCTCCAAGGAGCACTCAGGCTGCATCTTCTCCAAGACATATCTCTTCTTTTTGCAGCCCATGACATTTTCAGTCCTCTTCTCTAACTCTACAGTCCAAAGGCATCAATTCTTCTCTTACCATCCTTATTCACCGGTGGTAGACAGGTTTTAGTAGAGCTCTCAGATTAAGAAAAAGTAGAAAAAAGGATTGGCCATGTACTTGTGAAGTAGCAGGCCTCTTAAAATCCTATGATCCTAGAGTCATAGGGTAATACAAATAGTACAAAGTTAGTCAAACTAAAATATAAAATATGCAGCAAAACAAATGATAATAGCATTCAATTCAGAGACTATCTGTTGATGGTGAACCTTGTTTCTCAATTTTTTTATGACAGCAGAGTGGTCTAGACCAAAATACTAGGTAAGTGTCACATCAAGCCTTTTTGGACAATGGCCAATTGCATAGACATCTGAGATACATTATTTTATTATTATTTTTTTCTCACAAAGACTGCAGCTTTATTTTTGTTTATTACTTCTGAACACTGATAGTTTCAAGGGAGCTCATGTGGCCTTATAAGTAGGGAGTTATGCTGCCAATCCAAAGATAGGTGGTTCAAATCCACCAGCTGCTTCATGCAAGAAAATAGGCTATCTCCTCCTTTGTAATTTATAGTCTCTGAGAACCTACTGAAGAGTCAGCTATAAGTTGGTCCTAACTTTTTGGCACACAAAAACAATTGTTTTAAAATTCCAACCCCCTAAAACAAGATGCAGGAAACTCCAGAGCAGGGAGCAACCCTCATCCTAGTCCTCCCTGACTCCTGTTCTGCCTCTATCTCCCCTTCTTTCTGCCTTCTTTCACCCCACAACTAAGCAAGTGTTGTTCATTCCAGATACACAGTAGCACCAACCATGGCTTCTCCACTCCCAGTTCAGGTGTCAAGCTCTTGGCTGGGGTAAGGTGGTGGTACCAGTGGCTGCACATGATCAGGAAGCCTCTACAGCAAGATCGAATGGCAGCCAGAGCCACCTCACCAGCCTTGTCCTGGGATTCACAGCTTTGTCCCAAAGACATCTTTCATTGTCTCCTGCCCTGCACTCCCACTGCACTTGAACCTTTATGTGGGCAAGGCTCTCAACCCAGCCAGTCTCTTGGACCCAGTGGAAACAGTTCTTAGGCTTTGTCTGGAGGGCTTCCGTTAGGTTTAAATACAATAAGCTTCACAAAGATTTAACTACACGCTAATGTGGGCTGCATGCAGAGAATACAATGTCCACACATTCTTTTCTACAGAAAGTAAGATAAAGGCTAATATAGTCTCTTTTTTAATATTGATTTTAAGGAAAGTTTACAGAGACTTTGGATTTCCATTTATTCATTGTTGTTCTTTTCTCCCTGCCCACCCCTACTGCCCAAATTGCTTTTCTCTTTGAAAAGTAAAAGAAAATTTCTTTCATTGGTATACAATCCCTCCCCCCAAGTCCACTCCACTATATATCTTTCATTCTGGACTCCTGTCATGACGATAATACCTAATCATATATCACTTTTAAACAGTTGTTTCCTTCATATGTTTCAATGTAGTATGTGTTATTTATCCCCTCTTTCTCAGTCTTCCCTCAACCCCTATGTCAGTCCTCTTTTATAACAGTAGCATTATGCAACATTTGTCTTTTTGTGACTGAGATATTTCACTCAGCATAATGTCCTCCAGGATCATTATTTCATGAGTTCCTTGTTTTTCAATGCAAGGCTAATATATTCTATATGATGTTATTTCCCGCCATATAAATTAGATCAAACTCTTATATTTGCATATCTCTCTGTTCTATTGATTAAAGTATTGTGACTCACTTTAAAAATTAATCATGGGCATATAAAGAATTTCCCTTATTTAAAGAAAAAGCAAACAAAATTAAAGCAAAACTGATTAAAATGTTGTTGTTGTTGTTGTTAAGTGCTCTCAAGTCATAGGTGACTCATATCACCTATGAACGAAAGTCCTGGACACCTGTATAATTTTTGTCCTTTCTCCAGGTTCACAGGGTTTCCAGAGGCAAACTATTATGGAAGTGAATGCCATTCCTGCTTCCAAGCTTGTTTTAATCAAGGAACTCCACCAAATACTGTCCAGCATGGGTAACCATTCTCGCATTTGACTCATCAATGTCACAGTGTTTGGCTTCATAGCTACCACGAGTTACCTCTGTTCAGCAAATGGACATACCAAGGTTACATGACCTAGAAGAATGTTTCACCAAAAACAATCAAAGACAGGCCTGAGGATCGTGGAGTAGAGTCACCTACCTTTGTCTTGGGAGCATGCCTTTCGGTCCCCTAGGCCAACTGCTCGCTCTCTCTCTCTCTCTCTCTCTGTTGTTGTTGTTAAGTGCTGTCTAACTTTCCTATTTTTTTTCCTGCTTGCTTATTATTGCTTTCCATCTATCTTTCCCTTCTTTTCCCATTTCTCTAGTTATTTTTCATATGATAATTTTTGAGAAGAAATCTTAGTGGATAATAGAACCCTTGCTAATGTGAAGCTACCTATATACAAAGAGGAAATAGCATTTTAATTATCACCAACTGAATCTATCTTCATATCATTGGTATTTCCACAAAAGAAAGGCTTGTGTGTATTTATCAAGGTGATATTGTATATTTGAGATAAGTATCTATAAAACATTGTGTTACATGTCTAAATAACCATTATTCCGAATATTTGTCACTAAACAAATAATAATAAATAAATAATGTAAAAAATGTAAAATATAAAAAATAAAATAATAACAAAGATAATATTAAAAATAACTTTAGTAGTATAAAACACACAAAAATCCAATTCTGGAGGACTGAATTTAATGATATTCACATTTCTATATGCTTATAAAGTGAAAATTAATTAAAAAGGTCTGTAACTATCACTTAAAGCTTTTTGGTAACTTCACTTTAAAGCAAAAATTTAAAAAAAAGCAAAGTAAAAGAGAATGAAGGTAGTGCTTATGTACAGAGAGAAGACCATAAACATTAGTTTCAGAGAATGACTTTATCAATCCCATTGGTGAGAGAAGAGGATTTGTATAATTTTCCACACAAATGATAGGATTTCTACTCTACTCACTGAAGAGCAAAAAGAAATCTGCAATATGTTATTTAGAATCCTGCCTGAACTGTTTTCATAGCTCTTGAGCAAGGTAAAAAAGTTTTGACTTAAGCCAAGTCAGTGCCAAAAGGGTTAACTTCTCCTCCCCACATCCTTTTTTAAATAACAACACAATTATCTGAGAATGTTCTGATTTAAAAATTGGGAAGGGTGTACACCAAGGATGTGTCCTATCTCCATACTTTTTCAGTCTATATGCAAAACAGATTATCCGGGAGGCTGGACTCTATGAAGAGGAATGTGGCATCAGGATTGGAGGAAGACTTATCAACAGATTGTGTTGTGCAGAGGACACAACCCTGCTTGCTGAAAAAAAGAGGACCTGAAGTGCTTGCTGCAAAAGGACAAGAACTGCAGGCTTCAATATGGATTGAGGCTCAATATAAACACACACACACAAAGATTCTCACCAATGGGCCCATTGGCAGCATTAGGATAGATGGTGAAGAGACTAAGATTGGTAACAGCTCTAGTTTGCTTGGCTCCACAATCAACATTCTTAGTTGCTGTTGTTGTTGTTGTTATGTGCCTTTGAGTCACTTGTGACTCATGGCAACCCTATGTATAAGAGCTCTAAATCCTGCTCTCTTCTGTACCAACCTCATTGTCTCCAACACACCTACTCCCACTACCCTAATCACTGAATCAGTTTATCTCATTGAGGGTCTTCCTCTCCTGTGCTAGTCCTCCACTCTCCCAAACATGATGTCCTTCTCCAAGGACTGGTCCCTCCTTGCAACATGTCCAAAGTACGTCAGATGAAGCTTCAGAATCCTTGCCTCCAAGGAGCAGTCCGGCTTCATCCTCTCTAGGACAAACCTGTTGGTTCTCCTAGCAGTCCATGGTATTATTCAACATTCTTCTCCAGCACCACAGCTCAAAGGCATCAATTCTCTTTCAATCCCTAGTCACTGGCCAACTCTCCGATGCATAGCATGTAATTGAGAAGACTATAGCCTGGATCAGGCTCACCTAAGTCTCCAGCCTGACATCATTGCTTTTCTGTACTCTGGAGAGGTCCCTCACAGCTGACTTTCCCAATGCAATTCATCTCTTGATATCCTGGCTGCTGGTACCAAGAGTGTTGACTGTGGAACCAAGTAAACTAAAACTGTTAACTATCTCAATCTCTTCACCAACTATACTGATGCTGCCAATTGGCCCAGTGGTGAGAATCTTTGTTTTCTTGATGTTGAGCTTCAATCCATATTGAGGGCTGAAGTCCTTGACCTTCTGTAGCAAGTTCCCCAGGTCCTCCTCACTTTCGGCAAGCAGAGTTGTGTCATCTAAGTAACGCAGGTTATTGATGAATCTTCAACCAGCAGCCAGAAGTTAAAAGAACTGAAGATCAATGATGTCAGTCTGGAGACTAAGGTGTGCCATATATTAGCCATAGTCTTTGCAATCACTTGCTTTGCATCAGAAAGCTGGACAATAATTAAGGACGACAGAAGGAGAATTGATACCTTTGAGCTGTGGTGCTG
This sequence comes from Elephantulus edwardii, assembly GCF_000299155.1. Classification (NCBI taxonomy): domain Eukaryota; kingdom Metazoa; phylum Chordata; class Mammalia; order Macroscelidea; family Macroscelididae; genus Elephantulus; species Elephantulus edwardii. The sequence continues at coordinate 2,211,327 of NW_006399775.1, forward strand.
GAGAAGAGTATCAAATATGTAATGAACTGCTAGGAGAACAAACAGGTTTGTCCTGGAGAGGGTCAGAGCAGACTGCTCCTTAGAGGCAAGAATTGTGAAGCTTCATCTGACCTATTTTGGATATTTTGCAAAGCGGGACCAGTCCTTGAAGAGGGACATCATGCTTGGGAGGGTGGAAGGACAGTGCAAGAGAGGAAGACCCTCAAAGACATGGATTGATTCTGTGACTGGGATAATTGGGGTAGGTGTGTCAGAGACAATAAGATTGGTGCAGGAAAGAAATGAGTTTAGGGCTGCTGTACATTATGAGTCATAGGTGACTCGAGAGCACATAACAATAACTCTATTCCTGGCCTAACAAGGAGTTCTGCTGGCTAAGTAGTAAGTAGTTGTGCTGCCGACCAAGAGACATGTGGTTTGAATTCACCAGCTGTTCTGTGGGGGAAAGGCTATCTCTTCAGTGAAATGTACTGCTTCTGTGAAAACCTGCAGGAAGGTCAGCTATGAGTCCGTTCTGACTTGATGGTTCATAACAATAACAATACTAAAATTATTTGATGGTACATAAGGAAAACAATATTAAAATAACTGCAGAGCAGCAAAAGAGTCTAATGTGTTTAATGTGGTATCAAAAATCCATTGCTATTGAACAAATTCTGGCTCACAGTAACTGTAATGAACAGAAAACTGCCACATAGAGCTTCCAAGGCCATTATCTTGACACAGCAGGCTGCCACAATGTTCTCTCATGAAGAAATGGGTGAGCTCAAACTGCCAACCTCAGAGGTGAATAGCCTGAGTGTCATTGTGTCACCAGCACCTTTATATTCAATGTTATGTAAATCACATCCTCTTCTCTCTCGCAAAATAGATTTAAGGATGAGTTTGAAGGCTTTATATTTTAAGTGAAGAAGAATAAATCTAGGATAACTAGGAGGTAAACTTTATTTCATTTTCTTTAGAATGGCTTAGATATTTTAAACACACCATGTTTAAAAATGTATATATATAAAGGGCAAATGGCTGCTGAAAACAAATTTTGGTAAAAGAACAAAACATATAAAAATGTTAGTATCAACAATATGTAAAGAATTCTTATAAAACAAGAAGAAAATAACTATCATAACATTAACAAAGTACATAAATATTTGCAAGTAAAATTTACAAAAGAAAATAAGAACTAGTAAATATTTGAAGACATGTTGTACATCCCTAGAAAACAAAGAAATGCAAATTAAAACAGGATCCAATGATTGCCTACAAATTTAAGAAAAAAAAAATGAAGTATAACTTAATGTTAGTGAGGTTGGAATAAGAAAAATATTCTTAAATTTCTCATGAAGATATAAATTGGTTCAGACAATTAAAAATGTCTTATGACCCTTAAAAATGTTCATAACATTTTATCTTATAATTTTATTTCTAACAATTTATTCAAATGATATTACCATAATTGAAGCTAAAGACTTGTATAGAAAAATGTTTATAGCAGCAGTCAGTACTAATAATAGCTTTTAATAATTGAAACAACCTAAGCATTCAATAACAGATTTTAATTAAATAAATAAAAATTCATTCATAATGGAATATGAATAAAGCGCAGTCCTTGTCTAAGATTTGGGAAAAATTTAATGAACTATACAAATATTAAACAACATAGCACTGAGTGAACACTATAGTATACAAAATCAGCTGTATGATATACATCAATTGTGCATATGTGTTTGTATGTTCTACACAAGCATTTGAGTATATAAAAGGAAATCAGAAAAATGTATGACTGAATCATGATGTCTCAAACGTAATATTGATTATTTTTTCCAATGCTGCATAATCTTTACGTCAGAAACACTTCTTTAACTTTAAAATAGTTCATTTAGAATAATTCCATTTAGTTTGTCAAGTTCTCACCAATCTGTCCTTTCATCATTTGTAAACACTCAACTAATTTTTTCTGATCCTAACATCTATGAGCTCACTCCAGTTTCTTACAAAACATTATATTAATTAGTGTTTTCCTTTCTCCAATACCAATGTCACTTGCAAATTGAGCAGCATGGAAATCTTATGCATAAAGAAAGTATATAGAACTCAAGGCTACCTTCCTCTTCATTGATTCTCAGGAAGGTACAGTAGGTTAATTGGAAGGGTGAACAGCACAAATTCTTGTAATGGGAACAAAGGAACTAGTGTTAACTCTGCCTAGTGCTATGTTCTAGGAGAAAAGAACGTTCTCCAAACTAGATTCTTATATTCTCCAGTCTTAAATATTTAAGGAATTCTTTGCTATCTGGAGAGACATAAAAGTAATATCTAGCATACAAGAGAGCTGCTCCAATGCTACTGTTAAATACATTCTCTTGTACCTTCTGAGAGAATTAGAAACTTGGGATTTTTGCTCAAGTTGACTTGGATTATGTCTGAGGCTGGTTATTAAGATATAAATTGAATTGGACTTTTAGGATACACACAAAAGCAAACTTGTTAATTACTACTGTGGAGGTAGAATAGTTAAATTGGTAAAGGGAAGCTGAGAGGTGAGTGTGAAAATCAGCATGACAGGGAAGAATTCTGGTAAGCACTGGACTTGGAGTCAGAGGTTACACATTTATATGGTGGCTTTATCTATGGTTGGCTTTGTGATTTTAAGCAAGTTACTTTCTCTAAATCATAAGGAACTGCACTGCCAATGCAAAGGTGGTTGTTGTTATGTGCCATCAAGTCACCTGAGAATCATAGTGACCCTATGTACAACATCCCTAAAACTGGCTCTATTCTGTGCCAATTTCATTGTCTCTGACACACCTACCCCCATTACCACTGATTATCACTGCATCAATCCATCTTAACGATTTTAAAAAATACTCTATAACATGGGAGAAGCTAGAGAGTTTTACGCTGAGTGAACTAACTTAATCTCATGAGGACAAATACTGCAGAAGACCATTATTGTAAAAATAGAAGGATAAGTAGTAAGATGTGCATAAACATCTAAAGGAGGGAGGGAAGAAAGGGCTTAAGTTGGGGAGTAGGAGGAATCACAAATTAACAGAGTTTGGTGGCCAAAGGCAGAAGGTGAAAGAATGAGGAAGGATCCAGTGGGGACCTGAAAAGCCCAGGTGATAGTGGGCCTAGATCAATGGTGGCTAATATTATAAAATACAATGTATGGGAATAATAATATGAAACAATGTGAATGGAGGAATGTGTGAAACAATGTATATGAATGAAATACAATGCATATGAATTTTGTATGCAAAACAATATAATTTTTTTAAAGAAAAAAATAAACTCATAGGAAAGTAGAAATAGCAATCCAGAATATTGGGGTTACTGTCTCAGAAGCTGTCAACATATTGGAGGACATGTGAGCAGAATTGAAGAGATGGAGTACAGAATCAGTAAAAGAGAAGATAGAACTCCCAGCACTGATACACTAGAACAAAAAGTAGAATCAAAAAGAAGAAACGCTTAAAAATCTAAGACTAATATGTGCCACCATTAAGAGGACTAACAAGTGAATAATTGAAATTCCATAACAGAAAGAAGCAAAAGAAATTACTGATAAATTTGTGGAAGAGTTGCTATTGTTGAAAGTCCTATGAACACTAAATGGAATGTGGAAGAGTTATTAGAAGAAAACTTTGAGTATCCTGAATCATGATAGAATATAAATTAAAAAAGCTGGGTGAACATCATATAGAATAGACTGTAAAAGAAAAACACCGAGATATATTATAATCAGTTTTGCCAGAATCAAAGATAAGGAGAGAATTCTGAAAGCAGCTAGGGCAAAATGAAAAATAACCTGTAAAGAAGAACAAATAAGATTAAGTGCCAGTTTCTCAGCAGAAACTAGGCAAGTAAGAAGACAGTGGAATGATATATATCCAACACTCAAAGAACACAATTGTCCATCAAGAATACTGTACCCAGAAAAATTGTCCATCAAATATGACGGAGAGATCAATACATTCTCAGAAAAGCAGACCCGAATGGAGACTGTGAAAACAAATTATCCTGACAGACACCACAGAAAGGTGGATGGATCAAAGAAACAAGAAAGAACACAAAAAAAGAACCCAAGACAGCAAGTGAAGGACTGTCTGAAAGGAATAGATGATTAAGCATTATATTAGGACCATTAATAATCTGCAACAAGAAGTGCATTAAAGGGTGAACTGGAGGGGGAGAGAAGGGACTGAGGAAAACGCAACAACGAATGAATGAAAATCCAACTTACTGAAAACTTTATTGAAGTCACAATAAAAAAAAATCAGAAAAAAATGCTAACATTACTAAAAAACTGATATGAACTAAATATAACAACTGAAATTAGCGTACATTTACTTCCCAAGAAAAGTAGGAGGGCAGAAGATAGTAAAATGCCATAGTTAAAGACCTATAATTACTGTCAACTTATAATTCTAGACCTTGAGAAAAAATTTACTAGTAAGACTATAAAAAGACACTTCCATGTAAACAAAAAAGTGAGAGATTTATTGTCAGCATATCCAAGTTAAATACAAAATTAAGAACATTTTATTCAAGGGAAAGGAAAAACAGCCTAGATGGCGGGGAAAGGCAATAATTGAATGAATGGAGAGAAAAAAATTTAAACACTTAGGCAAATTATTAACTGACCCTTTGAGGTTTTCCGAGGCTGTAAATTACATGAGAGTATATTGCACCCATGGAGCAGCTGATGAATTCAGCTGTGTGTCTTTGGATTGAAGGCATGTGGTTTGAATGCACCAGTTGTTCTATGGGAGAAAAATGGGCAGTCTCCTCCTGTCCCTAACCGCCTTTGAAAACCCACTGAAGGGTTAGCTATACATCAATTCCAACTTGACTGTTCATAACAACAACCACAACAACTATTACGTACAATATATGATGTACAATATATATTTATACATGATCTTTACAATTACTTGCTATGCATCAGAGAGTTGGGCAATGAATAAGGTTGATAGAAGAAGAAAATTTTTCATTGTGGTGCTGGAGAATAGTACTAAATATTCCATGGGCTGCCAAGGGAACAAACAGGTCTGTCCTGGAGAGAGGGGGGGAAAGCTGCTCCTTGGAGGAAAAGATTTTGAAGCTGTATCTTCAAAAATTTCCCTCCCACAAGTGACATAATTCTACACATAGAGAATCACAAATAATACTCTATGAAAGTTAGTTATATTAACTTAAAAATTATTAATAAAAGTTATAAGATCAACACACAAAAATCAGTCCTATTTCTTTACATTAGTAAAAACAATCTGAAAAGACAGTAAGATGTAAATTTCTTTGAGAATAATTAAATAAAATGTCTAAGAATAATTTAAGGAAGTAAAAGCATTGAACATTGAAAACTACAAAATATTACAAAAAGAAATTAGACCTAAACATTTCAGGTTCATGTAATGGAAGGTCAAGTACTGTTAAAATTATTTGCAGTAATTTCAAAGCTATCTACAGAGTCAAAGCAATTCTTATTTTAGCAAAAAAAATCAACAGCAAAACGATGGCTTTTCCCCCCTCAGAAATGAAAAGACAAACCTCAAGTACACATAGAAGTGGCAGCGATCCTAAATATCTAAAACCATCTTAAAAATGAAGAAAGCTGGAAAAGTCACACATTTAGATTTCAAAGTTTACTATAAAGTAGGATTTAGAACCTTTCTTAAACTAGTTCAGTCATGGCCTACAACAAGAAATTGGAAGAGAGCCACATTTGTAAAGTTGGAATAAAAAAAAACAAAAAATGAGGGGGGAAGCTCTGGAATGGGACCCAGGAAAAGCAGTGGGTCCTTTCATAAACCTAATATGCAGAATTGGACTTTTGTTCAAAGGGGAGAGGAGCTGTTAATGCGCTGACAAATTGACCATGACTTGCAACAACTCTATTCACAATAGCTGTGAATTTTGCTCTATCCTGAGTTAATCTCACTGTCTCTGACACATCTACACTCATCACTCCAGTTATTGTGTCAATCCATCTAGGATTTTCCTGTTTGTACTCTACCCTTCCAAGCTTAAAATCCTTCCCCATGGACTGGTCCCTCCTGGCAACATGCCTAAAATATGTGAGAGAGTTTTAAAATCTTTGTCTCTATGAAGCATCTTGGTTTCACCCTCTACACACTAAATATTTTCTGGTCTGCTGTCTTATTTTACTAGCTCAAGCTCGTTACTGTTGAATTAATAGCTGACCTAGAGCATCACTATTTTCAACTTCATTAGTCAAGAGTCCTGTTACCAAGGCATGTGCATGCTACTCTTGTTTCCTAAGAAGATTAAGTTTCTAACAGATTATCAATCAATAATTTTTCCCATTTAGGTTATTGGTCTGATCCAATGGTTCATGACTCAACTGAAGAGAACTGATTTGAAGTCCTGTTTTAAAGCTACAATAACCAAAACAATGTTATACTGGTATAAGGATAAAAATATAAACCAGTGGAATACTGACATCTAAGTCAACTGATTTTTGGCAAGGGTTCTAAGACAGTTTAATGGGAAAGAATAGTCTCTTCAGCAAATTGTCCTTGAACAACTGGATTTCAACATATAAAATAACATCTGGAAACATACCAAACACCACACTAAAAAAAAATGCTACATTGATCAACAACCTAAAAAATGAAAACTAAAAGAATATTTTTTAAAAAGAAATCATGAGGTAAATCTTTGTGAAGTTGGGTTTCCCAAAGGATTCTTACATGTGACAATAAAACATAAATAAATAGAACTTCATTAAAATTAAAAATGCTTCATCAAGGGATTATCAAGAAAATATAATCTACCAAAAGAGAGAAAATATTTACAATATAGTAAGAACCTAATACCCAGAATGTATGCAAAAACAAGTCGACAACATAAGGGCAAACAATTCAATTAAACAACAGGGAAAGGAATTTGTAATAGTTAATTGTATTTGTAAACTTTTTATCAACTTATTCTATCAAATGCTAGTCTAAAATAACTGTGAAAGGATGTTGAGATATGATTAACATTTAAAATTTGTTGACCTTAAATAAAGGAGATTACCCTCACAATATGAATGGGTTTCATCTAATCAGTTGAAAGTTTTAAGAGCAAAATCGAGGTCTCCTGAGAATTCTGTGTCAAGCCTTTAAGACAGAAATGTTTCCCAAGATTCCAGTTTGTCAATCTGCCCTAAATATTTTAGATTCAAGGCAAACTCTTGCTTGCCTGAGCTTCTAGCCCGTCCTTGAATTTCAAACTTGTCAGCCCCCACAATTTCAGGAACTAGTTCCTTAAATACATCTCTCTCTATAGATATACATCTTATTGGTTATTTCTCTAAAAAGCCCTGACTGATACATATTTTTGTAGCAAAAAATGGGATGCTGTTCTAATATATATCTAGAAATGTGAAGGTATATTTGGAATTGAGTAGAGCAAAGGCAAGGAGAAATCTGAGGCTCTTCACATAGAAAAACCTAGATATAATTGACATAAACATGAAAATGAAAGATACTTCTGGCAAAACTTTATAAAAATGAGTAATATAAGTTTAGACACTGGATGAAAGGTGATTCTCATTATTAAATGTAATAGAGAATGTGAGTAAATTATTTCACTATTATTTTTTTATTTTTAAAATAGAACTTGTAATGAATGAACTTGGATACTTAGCTGAGGAGAGTTCCACGAAAAGTGGGGAAAATATACACAGTTTCCTGTTACTATTTATAAGAAAATATGAGAAGAAAGATATAAATTTATAAAGTAAAAAAAATTTAAGTAAAAATAAGTCATAATTTCAAATATGGACAAATAGCTGATCTACATTGAATTTTTATATTTATATATATATATACATACATACATATATGTCTATATGTATGTATATATACACAGATATATACATACATATATACATATACACACATATATATACATACACACATATATATACATATACAAATACACACACACATATATATACAAAAAGAGAAAGGCAAAGTAGAGAGAGAATAGCCAACCTGTTACTGGAGAACTGTTAGCTAGATACCTTTGCCTGGCTTATAGACATAAATAATCATCTTAGAAGAAATTTTATCAGCTTGGACTGAAAGTGTCAGAGATGGTATAACTTGAATGAAGGCTTTTGGGGTACTTATCTATGTAGTAAACCTACAAGCTATTGTTGTTGTCATGTGGCCGTCGAGTCGCTTGCGACTCATAGCAACCCTATGTACAACAGCCCTAAACTCTACTCTGTCCTGTCGCACCATCTCTGATACATCCATCCTAATTGCCCACTGAGTCAATCCACCTCATAGAGGGCCTTCCTCTCCTGTGCTGTCCTTCCACACTACCAAGCATGATGTCCCTCTCCAAGGACCAGTCCCTCCTTACAACATGTCCAAAGTATGTTATACGGAGCCTCACAATCCTTGCCTCCAAGGAACAGCCCGGTTTGACCCTTTCCAGGATGAATCTGTTTGTTTTCCTAGCAGTCCATGGTACCCTCAATACTCTTCTCCAGCACCACAGCTTAAAGGCATCAATTCCCCTTCTATCCTCCCTGGTCATTGTCCAACTCTCCGATGCATAACAAGTGATTGCAAATACCATGGCCTATATCAGACGCACCTTAGTCTCCAGAGAGACATGTATTATATTCCAAGAAGAGTGTGAGATCATCCAGCAGCCCGGGCAGCTTTCTTGGTTGTAGAAGGCAGAGAGCTACTGTGCATTCTGCCAAAAGGTTGCAGGCTAGTCCATCTTAGAGTGTCTCAAAGGTCAGCGGGACCTCCCAATGGGATCTTCCAATGCCTCTGTTAACCCAGGCACCAGGAATGGGGCCTTTGTGGGACTAGACTGAGCCATATACCACAGAGGTATTTTCATGACTTGAGTAGAGAAAGAATTATGCTCTGTTGACTTTAAGACATGTCTTAGAACAGTGACTCCCTTTTTTCTCTTTTAAGTTCCCTCTTTGGAATGAGAATGCCTATCTCACATTATCTTATATTTTGCAGGTAATCTATGCAAAGCAAGTTTACTCCAGAATGAAACACACTTACCTGCTGTCTCACTACCATCTGATTTAGAAGATGAGACATTAGGATTTTTTAGTTGATTTTATAGAGATGACACTTGTTAGCTTATAGTAGATGCTGATATGTTTTAGGGTTTGATAATTTTAGTCAAGTAGGGATAGATTTAATACACAGGAAAAACATATATTGGGGAGGCAAATGTTTCAACACATTTTAATCACTTAATATATGTGTAAATCATAATAATCCTTAGTACCTGCGAATATGACTTTAATGTATTTGTTTCTTTTTAAAAGTTTATTTTATGTCACTTCACTTCCATGAAAGACATTAGTACCTATTTTCATGAATCAAAAGACATATAAAGAGGGTTCTTTTACATTTTTAAAATTGTGAAAAATAATAGTATATTTTAGCGTTTACTTTGCAAAAAACCTTTAAAGAGGCAACGAGCACCCTGATTGGTGTTTTCAAATTCCTCCCATGGGAACCACACTCAGCCTCTCACTTCAAGCCACCAACGCATTGAACTGTGTCTGTGAAAACCATATGTTAGTATTATTTTAAGTTTTATGTGTTATTTGATATAATTTTGTTATTTCAAGGGCCTTAAAATACTAAAAAAATTTACCTTGATAAATTAATGTTAGTTGTCTTTTCACTTTATGCAATTTCAATTTACAAAATATTTTACAGGAAAACTTTATTTCTGGATAGCAGAGGAAACTAGTATTTTTAAAGTGAACTTTGTTGTTGCTGTGTGCTGGGAGTCAGAAACAACTAACACGGGAGGAGATGGGTCATCCTTCTCACAGAGAAGCTGGTGGGCATGAATCTTGTGTCTTTGGGATTGCAGCTCAGATTCTTACTGCTAGGTCATCAGAACTCCCTAAAATGAACTTATGCGGGTGTTAATTAGTGAACATGAGGGCATACCATTTTTGTTACTTAGTGCCGTCGAGTTGAAACAGCTCATAGCTGACCCTTCATTGGGTTTTAAGAGAGTATAAATTTCATAAAAAGAGATTTCCCATTCTTCTCCACTGAAGTAACTAGTAGATTTGAACTGTGTGCCTTTGGGTTGGCAGCACACCACCTTACCAACAGGCCGCCAGGCTCTTTTGAAGGCATACTAGAGTACCTAAAACCCAACTTACTATACTAAGCTGATCCTTCATTGGGTTTATGAAGCTATAAATATTTATGAGAGGAGAATGTTAACAAGGATGTGAAGAAATTAAACCTACATACATTGTTTTGTAGGAATGTAAAGTGTTCCAGCTACTGTGGAAAACATTTTGGTGAGTTCTTAAACAGATCTACCAAATATAGTCCATATTACTGAACATATGTATTCAAAGAAAAATGTGATATGTAAATGTTTGATATTTTTCATAATACACAAAAGATAGAACACAAATGCTCAATAATTTGCCAATATATAATGGGTTATTATTAAGCTGTTAAAAAATATATATATCTATATATATATATATGCCACAGGATAGATAGAGCTATAAACAATATACAAAGCAAAATAATTCAGGCACAAAGATTCATGCACCTTCTCATTCTGCTTATATAAAATACCCAGAATAAGTAAATCTATACAAATGGAACACAAACAGGTGGTTGTCAGGGTCTGGGCTAAGTGTGAATCGAATAATCACTGTATAATGAGTACTTCTAACGAGTATTTATATCCACAATCAGTACACTTGAAACCACCAGTCAGGAGATAAGGAGATGTATTGCACCATGAAATCTGCAGCCAGGGACCTCTCCAAATTACGGAGGAGAAATAATGTTAGTTTAAGGACTAAGGTGCACCTTATTCAGGTCCTGGTCTTTTAAATCACTTGCTATGCATGTGAGAGCTAGACAATGAACAGGGATGACAGACAAGAATTGATGCCTTTGCATTGTGGTGTGGGAGAAGAGTATTGAATATCCCATGGAGTGTCAAACCTTGAAAAATGTGCAGCTAGAGTGATCCTTAGAGGCAAAGATGATAAAGCTTTGTCTCAAATACTTTAGACATGTTCTGAGAAGAAGTTATTCCTTGGAGAAGGACACCATGCTTGGGAGGGTTGAGAGCTTGTGAAAGAGAGGATGATCCTCAATCAGGAAGATTCACATAGTGACTGCAACAATGGACTCAAGTGTGTTAGAGATGGTAACGATGACATGGGATTAGGACAGGGATCTGTCTGTTGTTCTTAGCAACATATTCAACTCCAATGCACCTAACAACAACAACGAGTACTTGGTTTCCTTTGGAGGTAATGAAAATATTTGTCTTAATAAAATAAAGCATTAGAGAAAACAACATTTATTATTTAAATTTTAAGGACACAATAAAGAGTTTTACTCTCGAAGGACCAGGCACTAAACTGTACAACAAACATCACATTTAACACAGAAATACCCAGGAATAAATCAGATGAAAGATGTATAAACCACATAGAAAATTACAAAACAGTAGTAGGTAGAATTTCAGAAGGCCTAAATTAATGGAGAAACACAATGTCTTTATGTACTTGAAAGATTTAAATTTCCCAAAGTTTATACATCTCATTATTTCTCAAGAAAAATCTTGGTGTGTTATTCTTTTTAAGAAAAGGGAATCTGATATCAAAATTTACATGCAAATTATAAGAGGCAGGAATATAAAGGCAGCCCTTAAGAATGCTGTTGAGAAGACTGAAACAAAAAATATAAAAATAACAATTGCGTTGTTGTTGTTGTTGTTGATTGCCTTCGAGTTGAGCACAAGTCATAGTGACTCTATATGAGCAAAAGGCCTAAAGTCCCTCTACAACTATTAACATTTATCAAAGTTCATGGTGTTTCCAGAGGCATGTATTTAGGAAGTGGATGCCACTCTTTGCTTCCAAAATAACAATTATGGAAATATAATATAGGCACAATATTTGACAAATAGTTCAACAGTACCAGCAGACTAACTGTAACTCCATACACGTATGGCTATTAGAGCTATAACAGAGATTGTATTGAAGTGTCGTAAGGAACTATACATACTCTCTCAATAAACAGTGCTAGATCAAAATACTATCCATTTAGGAAAAAAATAATACATCATTTATCCCTCCTCATTCATACAGACATTGTATATGAGCAATTCCAGACATAGCAGATATATCCTATATGTACAATATAAACAGTAATGCTTTTAGAAAATAACAATTCCAGAAGAAAACACTGGTAAATTGAAGTATAATATGTATTATACACATGAGAACACTAGAAAAGTAAGCCCTAGAAATATAAAAAAGATAATGCTTCAGAAAAATGGGCAAAATATTTAGATAGGCAGTTTTTAAAAGAAGCTCTTCAAAAAGCTTTTAAAAAGGAGAAAGGAGCTCAACATTACTTGTTGTCAGAAAAATTTACATTAAGCTGCAGTGGATGCGATTGAATATTCACTAGCATGATTCATATTAGAAGTTTCACATTGTGAAGTGCTGGTGACAATGGAGAGTAGGAAGTATTCTAACCATTCAGCAAAAGTGCAGATTGACACAATAGCTTTTAAAAATGTTTAACATTAGCAATTAAACCTGAACTATCTGTGAACTGTCAGAGTCAGTCTTTTCAAGCACACTATTGATATGCCTAGACTAGAACTTGGTTCCCATTTCTTCTGGCTGTCACAGTAAACACTCGGAAATTACATGAACAGAGCATACAGAAGAGAGACTGTGCTGAATTTCAAATAATATTTCAACTGGCAATAAAGGCCCTCGTACTGTCTCTGTATTGACAGTAAAAAAAAAAAAAAAGAAAGAAAAGAAAACAAACAAACCAGCAGAGATTGGGATTATTATTTCTGAATTTATAGAGTATAAGGATGACACAAAATAGACAGGTGTTTTATTTTCTATAAATACTGGTGTTAGCCACAAAGGTAAACATAGATGAGACAAGATACACCTTGGAAATATTCCAGGTTCAGTTCCAGACCACAATAAAGTGAATATAACAATAAAGCAACTTACACGTATTTATTTCTTTCCCAATGAGTGTATAAAAGTTCTGTTTATACTATACTATAGCCCATTCAGTGTGCACCAGCACTACAAAAACATATAAAATATTGTAAAAATTGCATGTGCCACATAAATGTAAAGTAAGCACTGACAAACTTGCTTAAGGCAGAACTGCTGTAACTTTCCATTTGTAAAACACCACAAAAACAAAAAATCCAAGCATGATCTATGGAACAAAATAAAGCAAAGTGAAAAAAAAAAACAGCACAGGGGTATATAGTGGATAAATGCATTTAAATAGCAATACTTGCTGACCCTCAACCAGGTGAATGGACACAGTGACTGCAGCAATATGCTGAAATACGTCAGGGATGGTGAGGGTGGCACAGGATAAGACAGGGGTCAGGTCTGTTGTTCATAGGGTCGTTATGAATCATACTCAACTCGACATTACCTAACAACAACACAGTAACTATACTGGAGACAAACTTGTGGATTTAGGAAAAATACTCACATCATGCAAATACACTATAGTCTTATAAATCTTTACAGCCTTACTACATTCTAGATTTCCTAACAGTATTCTTTCTAATACACAGTTCCACTAAACTTTACTAGATGATCTCCCTAGCCCTATAAACAGTAATTTTACCTCCTGATTTGTTTTTCCCTTTAATCATACACTCTAATGCTCCACTGCATTTTCTATCTGTTTTCAGCTAGTGTAAGTTTATATTCATTATCTCATAAGTGCCTTCCCAGAACAGGGCTGTAAAAATGTGCCCCACTGGAAATCATGCTCTTTAATTCTCAGCTTATTTTTTTTCTCCTTCTATACTCTTCCACTGGCTTCTCTTGTTGAATTATTTAATGTATTTTCTTAGGTTCTTAATGTCCAGTAGAGAGTATAAATCCTGTTGATAACAATAATAATAAAAATAGGTAAAATTGTCTCAGTTCAAGATATTATAAAATCCTGCCTGTTTATCTTGCTTTTCCTGGTTTTCTTCAATGTTCATACAGCAAACATGTATTTCTGCTCTATTCTAGTCACTGTGCTAAGGAACTAGAAATACAAAGGTAAGTCCAACATAACTTTTCCATCAATGAGTATTCAACGATGAGTCAGAAAGATTGAAAATTTCATAGGCATGTGGACACAGAGCTATGTATCAAGTATCTAAGTATCAAGACGCCACTATTAACTGGTAGATTGAAGAAGGCTTGAAAGTATAGTGACAATGACAGATGTAGAAATTCAGGTAACTACAATATAATTGAAACATAGTAAAATTATAGGAAATGATCTTAAACAGGTAGAGTAGGGCCATAATCTGAAATATTTGGTTAAACTTGTCAAACTCAGAAACTCAATATTAATTACTTAATATAAAGAAATCCATTGAAACTAACTGCATACTCTGGTTCTTTTTGTTCAAATTCCTTAACTATAGATGCTTCACCAACACAGTTACTATCCTTTTTTAGAATTTTAGGTAAAGAAATTGTGAAACAAAGAATTGAAAGTTTGATCATAATATTAAAGGAAAAGAACTGAACTGGAAAAATTGAAAATTAAAAATGTAAATATTTAATTCAAAGGTATAGAATAATTAAAGATATTGTATCATAATGAAGTCGAAGAAACAGTCTCATTTAATTTGTTGTTGTTAGGTGCCATCTAGACAAGTATGACTCATGGTGATCCATGAACAACTGATCTGACTCCTGTTCTATCCTGTGCCATCCTAATTATCTCTGACACATTTGAGTCCATTCCTGCAGCCACGGTGTCAATATATCCAAGGGTCTTGCTTTCTTTTTACCTACCCTCCATTTTTCCAAGTATGATATCTCTTCCAAGGAACAGCTTCTTCTAACAACATGCCCCACGTATGTGAGATGAAGCTTTGCCATCTTCGCCCCCAAGGAACATTCTAGCTGCACTTTCTCCAAGACATATCTGTTTGCTCTTTTGGCACCCTGTACTCTTCTATAATACAGCAGCTCAAAGACATCAATGCTTCTTTTGTTAACCTAATTCACTGTCCAGCTTTCAGCTACATATCAAATGACTGAAGACTGTGCTCTGAATTGTATGTACTTTAGTCCACAAATTGATATCATTACTTCTCAGTAATTTGGAGATGTTCCTGACTACAGACTTTCCCAGTTCAATATGTCTACTGATGTCCTGCCTGCTGGTAATAAGAGTGTTGATTGTGGATCCAAGTAAGATGATATCATTGACAATTTAATATAGCATACATTTAATATAGAATTATTGAATATAGAAATGCAGAATTATATGACAATAAGTTGATGCACAATTCGTTAGTTAATGTGTGTCTATCTATCTATCATCTATCTATCTATCTATCTATCTATCTGCCTAAATACACACACACACACACACATATATATTTCTTGTTGTTATCGTGTGACCATAGAGTCGGAACTGACCCATTACTGAATTTCCATCAGACTTCCAGAGGCAGTTAATCACATGGGAAGAGATCGTCCATCCTTCTCTGGCAGAGCATCTGGTGGCCTCAAACCACCAACCTTCAGGATTGCAGAGCAATTTCTTGCCACTAGGCTACCAGAGCTCTCTGTTATACATACAGAGCTCTCTGGTGGCCTAGTGGCAAGAAGCTGCACTGCAATCCCAAAGTCATGCACTTTGAATTCACCAGTGGCTCCACATCAAAAAAATGGGCAATCTCGGGATCCAAGATGGCGGCAGAGGCAGAGACAGCGTGGTGAGCTGCGGGAGCAGCGAACCACGTAAAGCGGGGTCATTATGGCCTTCCACAGACTTCGGCTTATTGATAATTGAACACTTAAACAGTTGATGACTGGCCCTCAGTGAAGATCGAGGCTCAGCAACAGGAATTCAAGGATTCCCAAGGAGAAATGGGTGAGTATTGTGGCTCCCAACCCCTCCCTGCAGAGCCCTCGCTGCGCTGCACAGCCACTGCAGCTCCATGAGGCTTCCACAGCCGGAATGAATGGATTCCCTCACCCAGGATGGATGCTGGGCACTGGCCCTCCTCAAGACTTGTACAGTGAAGCCACCACACTGCTGCAAGGTGGATTTGGTCTGGAGAGAATTCTTGGAGCCAGGATGGTGGCTGTGAGGGAAGCAGGCACCCTCTGGCCACCTGCACAAGAGGGGCCGCACACTAGCCGAGCGCCCGTGTGGTGGGGTGGGGGGGGCGCACCCCCAATGGCCGCCTGTGCTAGGGGGGCCGCGTGCCTCCCACAGGCCTCCTGCGCTGGGGGGGGTGCGCGTCCCACTGGCCACCTGTGTAGGAGGTGGGGGATGGGATGCATGACTGCCATCTGCAGGTTTGGGTCTCCTTGGACAGGCCAAAGAAGACGATTACCTATGCATTGGACAGGCCAAAGAAGATGATTACCTATGCATTGGACAGGCCAAAGAAGAAGATTATGTATTCATTAGACAGGCCAAAGAAGATGATTACCTATGCAATGGATTGCTGAAAGTCACTGTGAGTCTGATGACCTTAACAGTGGCAGCATGCACAAGAGGACTGACATCCTAAATGCACCACCACATATTTTGTTCTATTGAATGCTTGTGCCAAAAGATGGTTAGACCTGGGGGGAGTCTGTTCACAATTCTCAGGTTCCCTTTATCATATATAAAGGGGGAGGGCAGTGACACCTACTTCAAAATATAGTATGACCAC